>NW_026606855.1:0-32500 GCF_029890125.1 Rhinichthys klamathensis goyatoka | reverse complement strand
GGATGTTGGTGAAGTGGGCATCTGTTGCATCTCTCTCGCTCTGCCCTCTACGGTTTGTTGTCGTGGTGAAAGGGATGCTGGGTAACGAAGGCCACGCCCGTTTGGCAGAGCGCTGGTGCCCGTCGCTCATCTCCAGGGGTCGCCCGCAAGGTCAGGAAGAGCTCATGCGTTCAGTTCTGTGTCCGTTAAATATGGATCAGATTCGGCACAAACATACTTTTCACTCATGTGGTTGAATTATATGCACATAATTATGAATTTTAATTAAGATGCAACTCAATTTGGCACATTTTTCTTGCAGTTTCCCTTCATAAAAGGAAAGTTATTTTATGTACGTAGCTTTTTGTATGGTAATGATTGGTTCTGAAGTCATTATGTCAGTTATAGAACTATATATATATAATATTATAATTATTTATATATATATATATATATAGTATGTATATATATTACCATATATATATAGAGAGAGTATGTATATGTATGTAGATATATATTACTATATATATATATATATATATATATATTACTATATATATATATAATTTTTGTTACTATTAGGCCTACTTGACAAAGGGTGTGTGTGTGTGTGTGTGTATGTCTATATATATATATATATATATATATATATATACACACAATGCCATGTAGGCCTAATAGTAACAAAAGTAAATAATAATAATGATGATAACAATAATAACTATTGCTATTATTATAACAGTAATATGTATATGTTTATAGGTAAATATATAGGTCTTAAATAATAGTAATAGGAACCAAATACATAACAATAAATATCCAAAATAAACTAATAATAAAATATGTATTTATTTTAATATGTATATGTATTCTTCTGGTAAATAATGGTAAAAGTAACAAAATAAGTAAACAAATAAATGATGATAAATATCCAAAAGTAAACTAATAAGAAAAATATGTATTTATTTATTTGAATAATTACTATTATTATTATCCATATTATTGTTATTATTATTATTATTATTATTATTATTATTATAACAATAATATATATGTATTTATATGTTAAATAATTTTAATAGTAACAAAATAAATATCCAAAATTAACTAATAATAAAATTATGTATTTATACAAATAAAAAATAACTATTCGTGCAATATACAAAATATTCTAAATAAAATGATAATAATAATAATAGTTTGTAATAACGATTGTGTATGTCAATGATTGTCTCTGAAGTAATGTACTGCAGGAATCACACGCCACTGAGCATATCTAGTGTTAGGAGTGTGTATGAGCCGTATCAAACCGTGTTAATTATTGCAGTCTCTCCTCTGCACTCTCAGTGAACTCTTGTCCTCCGCGAGACCCTCAGCTGCCGGAGCCTCAGAGCGAGTGTGTTCACTTCTAGCCCAGGCGTGTGTCGGCACTGGAGCTGTAGTGTGCAGACTGCCTCTGGACTCCAGCTTTAAGCAGAAAACCTTTAACTCTTTCAGCTCCGTCGTGGAGTGAGAGAGGCCATCATCTCCTCCAGGCCCGCATCTGGGGAACTTCATGACCCCTCTCCTCGGGTGCGTCCCGTGCGGGAGATATCCTGACCGGCTCCTCCTCCAGGCCCGCATCTGGGGAACGTCACGACCCCTCTCCTCGGGTGCGTCCTGTGCGGGAGATATCCTGACCGGCTCCTCCTCCAGGCCCGCATCTGGGGAACTTCACAAGCCCTCTCCTCGGGTGCGTCCCGTGCGGGAGATATCCTGACCGGCTCCTCCTCCAGGCCCGCATCTGGGGAACTTCACAAGCCCTCTCCTCGGGTGCGTCCCGTGCGGGAGATATCCTGACCGGCTCCTCCTCCAGGCCCGCATCTGGGGAACGTCACGAGCCCTCTCCTCGGGTGCGTCCCGTGCGGGAGATGTCCTGACCGGCTCCTCCTCCAGGCCCGCATCTGGGGAACGTCACGAGCCCTCTCCTCGGGTGCGTCCCGTGCGGGAGATGTCCTGACCGGCTCCTCCTCCAGGCCCGCATCTGGGGAACGTCACGACCCCTCTCCTCGGCTGCGTCCCGTGCGGGAGATGTCCTGACCGGCTCCTCCTCCAGGCCCGCATCTGGGGAACGTCACGAGCCCTCTCCTCGGGTGCGTCCCGTGCGGGAGATGTCCTGACCGGCTCCTCCTCCAGGCCCGCATCTGGGGAACGTCACGACCCCTCTCCTCGGCTGCGTCCCGTGCGGGAGATGTCCTGACCGGCTCCTCCTCCAGGCCCGCATCTGGGGAACGTCACGAGCCCTCTCCTCGGGTGCGTCCCGTGCGGGAGATGTCCTGACCGGCTCCTCCTCCAGGCCCGCATCTGGGGAACGTCACGAGCCCTCTCCTCGGGTGCGTCCCGTGCGGGAGATGTCCTGACCGGCTCCTCCTCCAGGCCCGCATCTGGGGAACGTCACGACCCCTCTCCTCGGGTGCGTCCCGTGCGGGAGATGTCCTGACCGGCTCCTCCTCCAGGCCCGCATCTGGGGAACGTCACGACCCCTCTCCTCGGGTGCGTCCCGTGCGGGAGATGTCCTGACCGGCTCCTCCTCCAGGCCCGCATCTGGGGAACGTCACGACCCCTCTCCTCGGGTGCGTCCCGTGCGGGAGATGTCCTGACCGGCTCCTCCTCCAGGCCCGCATCTGGGGAACGTCACGAGCCCTCTCCTCGGGTGCGTCCCGTGCGGGAGATGTCCTGACCGGCTCCTCCTCCAGGCCCGCATCTGGGGAACGTCACGACCCCTCTCCTCGGCTGCGTCCCGTGCGGGAGATATCCTGACCGACGGGCTGGAATGAAACTCAAACGCTCGCTGAACATTCCGCTTGGGATTTCTCCCTTTGCACACACACATTCCCACACAGACTTTCAAAGCAGCGAGTGAGTTTTTCTGCTGCTTGTGTAACTGTGAAAGAACACGAACCATCTGCTGGATTTCTGTCCTGACATACGGCTGAATATTTATTCCATAAATATACACAATGTGGCACGTTCAGATCCGACGTTCAATTACGCAGTTGCTGGTTAACGACGATTGAAGATCTTTGCACTGTAACGTCATTTGAGAAACTTTTCAATGAGTCTGTGAACCTTATTAATGAGAATTTTATCTTTTATTTTGGATGTTTTACCCTTATTCCAGATCAAGACTATCAATTTTTAATGAAGAAAGTTCATGTTATCTCATTTTAAAAACTATGATGATGTAATCCTGGTGATTAAATACAGTTACTTGCCACTTGGCTGATGACTTAATTATAAACTGCAACATAATGTTTGCAGTTTAACTACTAGTAAATGTGATTTTTTTTTACTTATTAGTAAAAGAAAAAGGAAAAAAAGTACATCATAAGCTTTTCCAGGATGCATTTTTCTCCAGAAGTCACATTAAGCAAACAAAAATATAAATACATATAAAAATAAATTATTATTATATATTTATTCTTCATATTTTTATTAGTTACATTAATAGTTAAATGTTAATTTATTTATTCATTTATTTTATTTATTTATAAATAAAAATATAAGGAATAAATATAAACAAATCTATAAATTAATTATATTCATATAAATTATATTTTATATGTACTCATATTTATTGATAATATTAAATGTTATTAAATGAATATTTATTTATTTTATTTATAAAAAAGACAATTAGCTATATATATTATATGTAATCCTAATATTTATTAATATTTATTTTATTTTATAAATAAATAAATAAATAGTGTATTAAATGATTTCTTTTTAAAATGAAAGCTGTTTTTTTTTTTTTTTGCTATATTTCCAATATACTTGCTATTAACACCCATCAAGGTAAGCTGAACTGAGAAAATTTACAGTCCGTAGTAAATATTGAAATATGAAATATATTTTAAATATGTAAAATATATAGCCTATATAATATTTTATCATTATAAAATATATTTTATTAATATTTCTGTTTTCAGTAATTTTTAATATGGATAGTAAATTCACCTGCCTTTCTCTTTTTTTTTTTTTTTGTAAAGTCACATCTAGACTGTTTACTGTTTACAAGCTTCATAAGAGTGTGGTTTTCTGTTGTGGTGAAGATTTGGTGAGTTCGCTCAGCGTAGAGAGATTCTGATCTGAAATACAGAGACTTTCTGCCAGTGCAGTTTTAGCACCATGTTTCTCCGCTCAGTCGTGCACAAACCTTTGGTGTCTGAACCCATCACCTCATCATCCCTGGCCAGCGGTTCCTCAGGTAAAACCAAACAAACAAGAAAGTATCTGTCCAGAATCTGGAATTATAGGTCTTGTGTTTCCTTCTGAGACCGAAACTATCTTTATGTGGGCAATTACAGAGCAAACCGAGCAGGAACATCGTTTGAGAGAAACGTCTGTCTTGCTGACCTGTTTTACTTTCATAGACACTCACACGCTTCTCCAACTCAGTTGCACAACTGCAGCTCCATCCCAATTCATATACTATTACAAAACAGGAAGTTGCAAGATTTATGTGTTTGATTCACTAAAAAGAAATGGCTCTCAAGTCATTTGTTTGAGAATTGAAATACACTGCTTTTGCTGTATGTTTTTGATTCACTAAGAAGAGCTGGTTCATAAGTTTGGTAATCATTTGGTCTACACTGTTTGTGTTGTATGTGTTTTTGAACCAATATGTGTTAGTGTCAGTGAATCAAACACTCAGCACAAACAGTACAGACCAAATGAAAATATTTTTTTGAACCAATATTTGTTAGTGTCAGTGAATCAGATTATTTTGTTTGTGAATCATTTGTGCTGTTTGATTAAGAAATGTTGATTCAAAAGAGTCATTTGTTTGTGAATCATTTGGTTGGGACTGTTTGTGCATTATTATTTTTTTGATTCACTAACAAGAACTGGTTCAAAAGAGTCATTTGTTCGTGAACCATTTGGTCTGCCCTGTTTGTGTTGTGTGTTTGATTCACTGACCCAAAACTTTTATTGGTTTGAAAGAGTCATTTGTTTAGGAATCATAAACAGTGTGTATTTGTTTGATTCACTAACAAGAACCGGTTGAAAAGAGTCATTATTTCGTGAACATTTTGGTCTTAACTGTTTATGCTGTGTGTGTTTGATTCACTAACAAAAATTGGTTCAAAATTGGTTTAAAAGAGTCATTCGTTTGGGAATCATTTGTGCTGTGCGTGTTTGATTCACTGACCCTAACAAATGTTGGTTCAAAAGAGTAATTTGTTTGGCAACAATTTGGTCTGCACTGTTTATACTGTGTGTTTAATTCATTAACAAAACTTTGTTCAAGAGAGACTTTGTTCATTATCACTAACAAAAATTGGTACTTAACATGAAGATTCATTTGTTTGGGTTACACTTTTTCGGTGGTATGCAATATGCATGCATGTAATGAATGTAGCTAGATGCTAATTCCTACATGCAAACAATACGTTGGGTTCTGAGGTATCAAAATGCATTATGATTTGGTAGTATGTAGTAATATTGGCGTACAGCAGGGGTTTTCAACAGGGGGTCCGCAGCGGTACCGCAGGGGTCCCTCAATGATTCAACAAAAATACAATATTAAATCAACTTTAACCAAATCCTAAATGTCTCATTGTGCCTCCCACATTAAAATCAATGTATTCAAATTAAAATGTAAAAGTCTATACATCAATACTGGTTATTTGAATGTCTTTTCTGCTGTGTTTGCATCATAGTCAATATAGTGTAAATACATCAATATGCTATATATGATATTATAGGCCAGGCTTGAAATATATTTACCAAATACTCAAAAGAATGAGTGTGAATTGTGTTGCAGTCTGTTCGTGAGGTTTAACCTGGAAGTTTGAGATTTGAATAAGATGGTTGTGTAAAAGAAAAGTAAGATTTACTCATGACCTTCAGAGCTTCTTCATGTGGCAGCTGCTGTTTTGTCATATGAAAACTTGATCGTTTTAAATTTTGAATGATTTTGATGGGGTCTGACGTGCGTCTTTACGGCAGAACTGAAGGGAAACATAGTGAGAAGACACCTTTAGTCTTCTGTCATTCTCTCACCGTCACCCACATTCTCTCCATCTCTCGCTGTCTCCTCGGTGAGAAATGTCTGCTTGTTGCCGTCTGGTGTAACTCCAGACGGAAAGCGTTCACGAGTCGTGTCCTCTGAGCCCTGGAGATGAGAGTATATTTGTGTTGAAGGGCAGGGGGGGAAAGAAATGGCTTTCATTTCTTTTGTCTTCAAATGAAATTCTCCTGACTTTTCCCTCCTCTCTGACACTCTGATTAATTCCAGCATGTTGTCTCTTTACATTAGGCTAAATAAACCAATCTCATCTTGTTGCCATGGGAGCTTGGCCCGCCACCAGATCCAATGCGCACCTACTTCCTGTTCCTTCTGTGAAAGTGCCTCGTTTCGCTCTGACTCTGGTCTACTGGTAGTTTATATACAGCAGGGTTATTATAGTTAATTGCCCCTAGTAGCTATGCTTTTTCGGATATAAGCTTTCATGTAGTGTGTTAGATGGCTCTTTGTGAATAAAAAAGGTCTGCAAAAGTGCAGATAAATGGAGTTATTGTCTCCTGAAAAGAAAGAACTGATTCTGAACCGCCTGAAATGAGTCGTCAGTAATTCCAGTCTTACTTCCTGCATGAACATATATAGGATTGTAACAAATTTGCATAATGGCAGCCTATGGTCTTCATTGGCTGCCCGCGAACAACGTGTACTTTGCCCCGCACACAAACTCTTTAATTGTATTTGAGACTGGAAGAGTTTGGTTCGTGTTGTCAACATGTCGCTATTTTCAGCGCTGCAAATTCACTTTTCTACACTTCCAAAGGATGAGGACTCGCACTCGGATTAATGTGGTAAAACCGACGCCATTGTTACTGTTCGTATCACTGTGTATAATAGAGTTGAGGAAGCCTTTGAGATATGGTAATGAGCTTTTGGTTTCCCACATGGGCTGTAAGCGGGAAACCAATTGGTTTGGATACACACTGTATAATTTTAATTCTCTATAAAGATCTTACTCGTAAGAGTCATTAGTTTGGAAATCATCTAGTCTGTGCTGGTTGCAGTTTGTGTTTGATTCACTACAACTGTGTTGTAAGGTACTGAGTCACTTAAAAGAACTGGTTCATAATCTATATTGTTCACACTGTATATTTTTGGCCCTGTTTACACCTGGTATTAAGATTTTGGTTTTGGTCGATCGGATCACAAGTGCACGACGCTAAATACTGGTGTAAACGGGGTCTAAAATGTTTTGAGCTTGTCCACTTTCGGGCACTTTCAGCGGTAGTCAAAAACACCGGATTGCTTTCGTAGTGTAAACACTCATGTGGTCGAATGTGTTCAAACAGCCACAAAAAAAACGTCTACTCTCCGCCTACTGACTCAAGGCATAAACACTGGGAAGAGCTCTAGCCAGATGGGAATTAAACTTTGTTTGCTGAAGACCCAAGTTTGGTTTGAAGATGAAAATGTACCAAGCACAATGTTCTCTCACCATTCCTGATTTCTTACACACACACACACACACACACACACACACACACACACACACACACACACAGCGTTCGCCGTGATCTTGCGGCTGTCAGAGCGGAAACTAAAGCTGATGCTCTGTGTGTTTTTCTGTCGTCTCCGGGTGCGTTCATGTAAACAGGGACTTAGACTCACTGAAAAGAACCTGATTTTAAGCACCTTTAGTATCAAATTGAATAATAAAATCAGTTTTTATAAAACACTAAAATCTTGTGTGAGGTATATTTGAATAAAATGGTTGGTATTGATGACCTGTGTGTTGCTTATAGCTCTAATATATTTGACTTTTTTATTTTTGTCTTTTTGAACAACAGATATCTTGGGTTAGCTGACCAAACAATAGGAAGACAAGACAAGAGAACGGGAACAGAAGACAACACATGCTGGACTCAAATTCACCACGTCACGTCTCCACCTGGGCTCTATATTAATGCCCCAACTCTTTCAACCCTTTACAACACAGCAATCAGCTTGCAGGTACTGTTTCCAAGCGATTCATTGCGACTTACTGTTCTTAATTTCATTATTTATCGAATATCTTTGTCTTTCTATCCTTATAAATGCAGTTAACCAGTCACGGTTGTGCATCACATAGTTAAAGTCACCATGAAAGGCAAAATAGACCATTCGTTTTTACATTATTTATTGTAAATTAAACAGCATTCATTTTCAGTCTGCATGAAAAGGAGGTTGTAAGACTATGCTTTCCCATTGTGACGTATATCCAAGTGAAACGGCTTCTCGAACAAGAAAACATGTTCGCCGGGACTTGATTTTGTTTATCGGAATTCGTTTGGATTGTTGGATCGTTGTGGTACGCTATTGGTGTGATGATTGATGATGATGACATGAGATTGACCAATAGCATACCACAACGATCCAATCAATTCCTCATGAACAAAATCAAGTCCCGCCCTACATTTTTTTCTCATTCGAGAAGCCGTTTCACTCACGATAGGGAAGAAAAGACGATTGCAACTTCGGTTTCATGCAGATGAAAGCTTTAAAGATTTAAAGCTTTGCATGGTAAAATCAGTTGCACACAGTCTCAGGTGGCTTATTGGTTTATTCGGAAGCGCCCGTCACCATCTGGCTCGTGCCCCGTGGTGTTGTATCGGAGATGCCCATCGACGCTCCCCTCTTCATCAGCGCACCTGTCCAAACAGATGTCCGCAGGGACTCAGTTTATTGATCGCGTGTGCCGCTCGACAGCCTCGGCGAGGGTCACAGGATGAACTCCTGGGGTCTCGGAGAGGAAATGAGAAATCGTTGCAGGCGCTCTTGCTCATATCATTTGTTTTTTTAAATATCTGATAAGCTTGCATGTGCTGGGTTTGTGTTATATTTGTACGGATCAGGGCTGACTCAGGTTAGGCTCCGCAGCTGTTTTCCCAGGTACAGTCCTGCAACCTTGAGCGAGAGGAACGAGCAGAGCTTCGAGACTGACACCTGTCTTTTTGCTCCCGTACACTCCGTATTCAGGGTCTCAAGGTGATGCACCTGGAGTTATTCTCTCAGTGAGGGTTTCTGTCAGGAAACAGTGTTTTCAGGCGATGGCTTGTTAGTCTGGAGGTGGGATTCTCGTTTTAAATGCAGTGAGCTCTGGGTTCATGTATTTGTAATGTATTTGTATTCCTACAATGTAATGCAATGTGATGTGCAGATGCAATATGTAGGACAGAACTTGACCAGGAAGTGATGGTGTTCCTCGTCGGAGTGAATTTGCAGCCAGTAAAACTTTTAAAGAGGCTTTTAAGACGTGAACCAGTCGTCGTCTCTTCAGCGAAACTACAGACGAAACCTTTTGTTGCCCATGTTTTTTTATTGTTATAAGTGTATTTAGAAACATTTAAAAACACTATTTTCACTACCCAGTCGATTCCAGGTGGATAAAATCAAGTCACATATCAATTGATGTAAATTAAATGGGTTGCAAATGTCAATTGACGGTCACTTCAGATAATGAGTAGCTTGGCAAACTAGAGTTTTAAAGGATCTTTCCCCACACTCTCTCCGCCGGCTTCAGGAGCTGAAAGTGCAGCTGAGGACACTTTTTTGTTGTTGATTACCGGTGTGTGCAGTAATTTGAGCAAGAGGTGGTCTGACTCACTTCAAACCACTGTCCTTTGCAGTGTATTCACTTAGCCAAGCGTTCAACTAAAGAGAGGACAGACACTTAATTAGCAGCGTTTGTTTTAAAAAAGGTAAATGATTATCTGTGTGCTGGAGGCATTCAGGTCTGCAGTTCTTCAGCTGGCCTTCAGAATGCGGCGTCTGATTGAATGTGTAGAGTACACACGTACACACGTACACACACGTACACACGCACACACACACACACACGGTTAGCTTGGTCCCTGCTAATCTTGTCAGCCATCAATATGTTAGGTCAGTGCAGGTATCAGCGATTGATTTTTTTTTCCTCCTCTTATAGTTCAATGTGATTCTGAGTGATTCTAGACCTCTCGTCTCATTCATCGTGTCCTTTTTTCTCCTTCCCTCTCATCTTCTGCTCTCTTCTTGTTTTTCTCTCACTTCACCATGCTATGAATTCAGACCCATTGAGATTTAACATTAACATGCTTTTAGCATCTTCATGTGAAGTTTTAAATATACATAGGATGTTCTCAACCTCTTGTACTTGTTTGTGCTTTTGGTCTGTTTATAGCGGTTCTTGCTGAGCCAAGCAACAATATCCCTGTTGCTCATTGTTGTTCAAATCCCTAACACTATTAACAATTTATATTCGGCATTTAACTCAGTTGGTACTACAGATGCATATGATTCCACCGTGAATACCCTTTAAATTATAGTTGAATTCCTGAATTTGAACCAGCAAACAGGAAGCAGAAGTGCAATTTGAAAGCTAGTTGATACAAACTATTAATGTTGTTGGCTTGACAAAGGTTTGTTTGAACATCTGGAGAAAAGTTAAAAAAGTGATGAATGGATGAATATATGGATAGATGGATGGATGGTTGATTGATGGATGGATGATGAATAGATGGATGGTTAATGGGTGATTGATGATTGATGGATGGATGGATGGATGATGAATGGATGTTTGATGGATGATGGATAGATAAATGAATGGAGAACATCTGGAGAAAAGTTTAAAAAGTGATGGATGGATGAATATATGGATAGATGGATGGATGGTTGATTGATGAATGGGTGATGAATTATTTGATTGATTTGATTGATTGATTTATGGATGGATGATGAACATATGGATGGATTGATGGATGGATGATTGATGGATGGATGGATAGATGGATGATGAACAGATGGATGGATTGATGAACGGATGATTGATGGATAGATGGGTGAATGGATGATTGATGGATAGATGGGTGAATGGATGATTGATGGATGATTGATGGATAGATGGATGATGAACAGATGGATGGATTGATGAACGGATGATTGATGGATAGATGGGTGAATGGATGATTGATGGATAGATGGGTGAATGGATGATTGATGGATGATTGATGGATAGATGGGTGAATGGATGATTGATGGATAGATGGGTGAATGGATGATTGATGGATAGATGGGTGAATGGGTGATTGGATAGATGGGTGAATGGGTGATTGGATAGATGGGCGAATGGATGATTGATGGATAGATGGGTGAATGGATGATTGATGGATAGATGGGTGAATGGGTGATTGGATAGATGGGTGAATGGGTGATTGGATAGATGGGTGAATGGATGATTGATGGATAGATGGGTGAATGGATGATTGATGGATAGATGGGTGAATGGATGATTGATGGATAATTGATGGATAGATGGGTGAATGGATGATTGATGGATAGATGGGTGAATGGATGATTGATGGATAGATGGGTGAATGGATGATTGATGGATAGGTGGGTAAATGGGTAATTGATGGATAGATTGGTGAATGTATGATTGATGGATGATTGATGGATAGGTGGGTGAATGGGTGATTGATGGATAGATTGGTGAATGTATGATTGATGGATGATTGATGGATAGGTGGGTGAATGGGTGATTGATGGATAGATGGGTAAATAGATGATTGATGGATAGATGGGTGAATGGATGATTGATGGATAATTGATGGATAGATGGGTGAATGGATGATTGATGGATAATTGATGGATAGATTGGTGAATGGATGATTCATGGATAATTGATGGATAGGTGGGTGAATGGATGATTGATGGATAGGTGGGTGAATGGGTGATTGATGGATAGATTGGTGAATGTATGATTGATGGATGATTGATAGGTGGGTGAATGAGTGATTGATGGATAGATGGGTAAATACATGATTGATGGATAGATGGGTGAATGGATGATTGATGGATAATTGATGGATAGATGGGTGAATGGATGATTGATGGATAGGTGGGTGAATGGGTGATTGATGGATAGATGGGTGAATGGATGATTGATGGATAGATGGGTGAATGGATGATTGATGGATAGATGGGTGAATGGATGATTGATGGATAGGTGGGTGAATGGGTGATTGATGGATAGATTGGTGAATGTATGATTGATGGATGATTGATGGATAGGTGGGTGAATGGGTGATTGATGGATAGATTGGTGAATGTATGATTGATGGATGATTGATGGATAGGCGGGTGAATGGGTGATTGATGGATAGATGGGTAAATAGATGATTGATGGATAGATGGGTGAATGGATGATTGATGGATAATTGATGGATAGATGGGTGAATGGATGATTGATGGATAATTGATGGATAGATGGGTGAATGGATTATTGATGGATAATTGATGGATAGGTGGGTAAATGGATGATTGATGGATAGGTGGGTGAATGGGTGATTGATGGATAGATTGGTGAATGGATGATTGATGGATAGGTGGGAGAATGGGTGATTGATGGATAGATGGGTAAATAGATGATTGATGGATAGATGGGTGAATGGATGATTGATGGATAGATGGGTGAATGGATGATTGATGGATAATTGATGGATAGATGGGTGAATGGATGATTGATGGATAGATGGGTGAATGGATGATTGATGGATAATTGATTGATAGATGGGTGAATGGATAATTGATGGATGGTATTTTCTCCCTAACTTCAAAGAAACTTAAGTTCCAGAGATGTGGAATGTTTAGCATCATAACATCTTCAGAAGCTTCTATAGAATCATGTAGTGACTTCAGAACATTCTCCAGTGTTACTATAGGAACTTCAGAAGGTTTCCTCCTTCAGCATCAGGCTATAAAACTCGTTTTGAGTTCATGAACCTTCACTAACTGGAACATGTTGTATAAATGGACTTACTTGGGAGGAACAGACAGCTGTGAGTGTTTGAACAAATGTTTTCCTTCTTTTCACTGATCTTCTGTGCAGGTTAATGAACAGATGGCAGGAATATCTGGATGCCTCATTGATTAGCAATAAACAAGTTTTGTTCGAATCAAATCAGGCTCACTTAAAGTTCAGTCTGAGAATCCATCTTTAAGAACTTACTCTAACAAGCTAGGAGATTAATTGATATGATCTTCATGAGTTTGATAACTGAATCTTGCGCATGAATCACAGTCCAACATATCTGAATAAAGTCATCATGGTCAGACACTTCAGTTTGCTGTAGAGCGATCGGATTCTGGTTCACGGGTCTGACAAACCTTTAATGCGCTGGTAAAATGAAGCGAGTAAAGCTTCAGCAGGTTCCGTCATGCTGCTGTCTCGTCCCGTACAGAGACGAGTGAGACACTGAGAGTGTCTCAGTGTGTGATCAAATATAGTCCGATCTTCACACCTCATAAAACTCTGCTGTGTCGCTTTAAGATTCTGACTCGAACATGAGGAAATGGCTGCCTGTCAGAGACGGCGGAGCTTTATTGGAAATGTTTCTGCTGTGTAAAATCCTCAGGAGAACGTTTGATTATCGCTGAATGAGTTTGTGACTGGGAGAACAGGTAGCTCATCTGAGGTCCACTTTGTAGCTTATTCAGGCCACTTACTCGGGAAGAGACAGCGGTTTGCTTTCTTATGTGTTGTTCAGAAGCAGGTACGTCTGAAATTGATGATTCCACAATAGACTGACATGCAACAAGTACCAGTACTTTAGTCACACAACATGAGCCAAATGAACAGATAAGCTTGTGAAAGTAAAGTAAATCTACTTTACATGCTACTTAATGTCTCAAATTATAAGTAAATTCAGTATAGATAAACTGTACACTGTAAATTAACACTGTGTATCAAACAGGTCTAATTTTCAAGCTGTTTCAAAAGAGTTTGTGAGTCTTTTGAATGATTCATTAAAAGAAATGACTCATAAAAGCAATTTTCTGCAGGTGAAACAAACTACACTGGCCACATTGTATGTTTTTGAAAATAACTAGAAAGACATTTCGAATTATTATGTATAAATTGTCAATATTAAAATATTGTACATGTTTTTTGTATAAATACATGTTTTGTACATGTTTTTTGTATAAATAATAATAATTTTTTTTTTTTTTTACAATGTATATTATATATATTTTAGGTTCTATGATATGTATATTTAAAATTCATGTTTTTTATTTGAGACATTTGAGACATTTTGAATTGTGAATGTTTTAAACCACTACTTAAAAGAAATGACTCATAAGAGTCATTTGCTTGTGAATCAGACTACACCGTTCACACAGTATGAGAACATCAAAAAGGACAAGTTTTAATTATGTATAAATGGTCAATTATTTTTGTGTGAAATTATAACAACTATATAGGACATTTTGAATTGTGAATCTTTAGAATGATTCTTTAATGAAACCACTTTCTCATGAATCAGACTGCACCAGTCACACGCATGTTGTTTTTTTAGGACAGCTCGATTTTTTTTACATATTTTTTTTATATTTGTATTTATTTATTTTGCTTTAGCTTTATAGATTCAAAGATTGTCCTCGAGAAGTGCTCATTGTAGCTGCCCGGTGCCTTCTAATCCTCCCTGAAATCACATGAAGCCAACCAGTCGGCTTGAAGCTCGTGAGCTCTTGGTGTTTTGGTGTGTCGTTTGCATCAGCCGGCGAGTGCGTGTGTGTCTGAAGCCCAGGCTCCTCCATATCTAGTTAGAGGAAAGTCTCTTTGAATGAGGGCTTTTGATAGTGACTTTGTTGAGAGCCTCAGGTCTGTGGATGATTCTGAGGAGGTTCAGAAACCACAGATGACCAGCGCTGGAGTAGATGATGAGAACTAACTCCATTCAGCCTGGCTTACTGATCAGAGGCGGCAGGAATGGGGGTTGGGGAACATGAACCAGTGCTAAATGGGACACCAGCTTTTAGATCCGTTCATGCTTGCCAGATCTCAAAATGAACTCAAATTTAATCTAAACTCAAAAATAAAGCTTTTTTTTCTCACAGCGATGCAATAAAAGAACCTTTCGGTGAACAGTTCTTAGTGTGAAGAACATTTAAAAAATCGGAACCTTTTTCCACTATTAAGAACCATTTGTGGAATGGAAAGATTCCATGGATGTTGAAGGTTCTTCATGGAACCGTCGATGCAAATAAAGAACCTTTATTTTTGAGAGTGTAATATTGTCCTCTGAAAGTCAAAGTTTGATCCTCTGCAGGAGAGCGAGACTCATATAAACTGAAGCAACACACAGATTTGTGAGCGGATAGGTTGGAACTCTCTTATTTACTCTCTCTCTTTCTCTCATTTTCTCTCAATCCATTCTGATGGGATTTACAAGCAAGCGGTAATCCGTAACCGCTGCAGAATCTGCGGCCCACTACGCAATCTCTCTCTCTCTCTCTCTCTCTCTCTTTTCTCCTCTTTCCCTTCTTAATACTAAAAATAATTTAGCTGCTTCAGTGGAGGACGCTGTTTTATCCCCAAATCTGGGCTGAAAGGGACTTGTGTCTGTTGCAGCAAGTATTGTGCAGAATTAGACTGTGACAGTCTCTCTCTCTCTCTCTCTCTCTCTCTCTCTCTCTCTCTCTCTCTCTCTCTCTCTCTCTCTCACACACTTTATTTCTCTCTTCTTCAGCTAAAGCTTTTTAAAAATGTCAAGGATTTACCCTGTTGCTAAGCGGTTCACAGACTCTGTGCCGTTTTCCCGGTCCGTCATATGAAGTGTTTTGAGTCGGCCATCTGGAAGAGATGACAGCCCACTTCAGATTCACTCACACGACACATCTGTGTGTGTATGATCACCGACTCTAGGCATGAAAACCACCACATCTGTTATGAGTGTGTCGACTGTGCCGGTTTCATTGCATGTTGTGTATGTGTATGTTACTGAGTTCTCAGAGGACGTGTAAATGACATATTTGTTTTTACAGGGTGTAGCAGATATGTTACTTATATTTGTTGCATGTACATTGAAGAAAATGGTATAGGATTTATTTATTTATTTATTTATTTGAGTAAATTTCATGATTACAAAGAGTATAGCGCATTTAATTAAATGTGAGATTTTGAAACGGAAAGACTGTAATAGATTACTGTGGAGTGTGTTTTACAAGATTAAACTTTGTTTTACTTGCAAGTACAAAGAAAATTAATTTTTTTTGCTACAGTGTAGTGCACCAAACTTGGACGGACAGCGTCATATTAAAATTCGAAACGGTTCAGTATGCATTGACATATTCAAACTACATGCTTTCAGACCTCTCCAACTGAAGAGGCCACATCTAAATTTTTTAATTGAATTTCTGCTAATTGAATTTGATCAATTGTGGCAACAGTCAGAAATAATATGTTGAGCTAATGGAAAATGTAGTTCACCAAACCGTGTTGTTGGCCCAATTAAATATTTTAAATCGTAGTAGCAATTGTTTTTCTCACTGTCCCGAAAGCAAAAATACAGAACACAGAACAAAGAGGGTTGATATTTTATCACATCACATTATTAACAAATCAGTTCCAAGTTCAACACAGGATATTTGGTGAAAATACCTTATTCTAAATTAGGAAAAACACTGAATACATTCAAGAAGTCTTTTGCATGACAAGACACCTTGATGTGGTGATGAAGACAACTTTCAAAAGCGGCACTGCATAAACCTGCAAATAAAAACATAAATGACATTTAATGGCAAAGTTGTCCTGCGTGACATCTGGCAGGCGACAGAACAGAAGTTACTTCGAGACTCGTGTCAGTCGGTGTGTGTGCAGCGAGCATGTGTCCTCAGAAGTGTTCTAGCTGTATGAACATCGGTTTATTTCCTCTGTGACCCTGAAGGGTTGTGAATTATTCACCCAGAAGGCTTTGAAACCCTCCAAACTCTCCTTTTGACTGTGTTTGGCTGGTGCCGGAGTCTTGTTGGCCAAACAAGCGTGTAAAAGTGGCGAGACACTTTAATTTAGTTTAGTGGTGTCGAGACGCGTGTGTTTGCGTCCTGATGGGCAGATGTGTGTGACGTCTGCTCAATGATTCTGCGAGACGGAGCGTCTCACGTTTCTGTGTTTAAACACTATCCGAGCATCTCCTCCCCGCCGACACACATCTGCTGCTCTCAGCCGTGGGATTGAACACAGATGCTGAGGAGAGCGGAGGTCTCTCGCTCCAGGACCCTCAAGAAGAGGCTCTCACACTGACTGTGTGGAGGTGGATTTACATATATATATATATATATATATATATATATATACACACATATACATTAACACATGAATAATCAAATGATTAGAATCGGAATTAAAAAATAAAATAAAAACATGCATACATAAATGTTTATACAATGAAAATATGTATAAAAATAAAAAAAGTGCACACACACACTATATAAATATATATTTATATAGTGTGTGCGCACATTTTTTTAATATACCTTTTCATTGTATAAACATTTATGTATGCATGTATTTTTTGTTTTTTTGTTTGCTTTTTTCATAAACAAAGTATACACTCACCTAAAGGATTATTAGGAACACCATACTAATACTGTGTTTGACCCCCTTTCGCTTTCAGAACTGCCTTAATTCTACGTGGCATTGATTCAACAAGGTGCTGAAAGCATTCTTTAGAAATGTTGGCCCATATTGATAGGATAGCATCTTGCAGTTGATGAAGATTTGTGAGATGCACATCCAGGGCACGAAGCTCCCGTTCCACCACATCCCAAAGATGCTCTATTGGGTTGAGATCTGGTGACTGTGGGGGCCATTTTAGTACAGTGAACTCATTGTCATGTTCAAGAAACCAATTTGAAATGATTTGAGCTTTGTGACATGGTGCATTATCCTGCTGAAAGTAGCCATCAGAGGATGGGTACATGGTGGCCATAAAGGGATGGACATGGTCAGAAACAATGCTCAGGTAGGCCGTGGCATTTAAACGATGCCCAATTGGCACTAAGGGGCCTAAAGTGTGCCAAGAAAACATCCCCCACACCATTACACCACCACCACCAGCCTGCACAGTGGTAACAAGGCATGATGGATCCATGTTCTCATTCTGTTTACGCCAAATTCTGACTCTACCATCTGAATGTCTCAACAGAAATCGAGACTCATCAGACCAGGCAACATTTTTCCAGTCTTCAACTGTCCAATTTTGGTGAGCTCTTGCAAATTGTAGCCTCTTTTTCCTATTTGTAGTGGAGATGAGTGGTACCCGGTGGGGTCTTCTGCTGTTGTAGCCCATCCGCCTCAAGGTTGTGCGTGTTGTGGCTTCACAAATGCTTTGCTGCATACCTCGGTTGTAACGAGTGGTTATTTCAGTCAAAGTTGCTCTTCTATCAGCTCGAACCAGTCTGGCCATTCTCCTCTGACCTCTAGCATCAACAAGGCATTTTCGCCCACAGGACTGCCGCATACTGGATGTTTTTCCCTTTTCACACAATTCTTTGTAAACCCTAGAAATGGTTGTGCGTGAAAATCCCAGTAACTGAGCAGATTGTGAAATACTCAGATCGGCCCGTCTGGCACTAACAACCATGCCACGCTCAAAATTGCTTAAATCACCTTTCTTTCCCATTCTGACATTCAGTTTGGAGTTCAGGAGATTGTCTTAACCAGGACCACACCCCTAAATGCATTGAAGCAACTGCCATGTGATTGGTTGATTAGATAATTGCATTAATGAGAAATTGAACAGGTGTTCCTAATAATCCTTTAGGTGAGTGTAGATAGATAGATAGATAGATAGATAGATAGATAGATAGATAGATAGATAGATAGATAGATAGATAGATAGATAGATAGATAGATAGATAGATAGATAGATAGATAGATAGATAGATAGATAGATAGATATGAAAATAATGATCTGTGGTTCAGTGTGTGAGTCAGATGTGTATTTAATAACCTCTCAAACTGATTCAGTGATTCAGAGAATCACTTTAGACTTGTGAGTTTGACTGTGACTTGATTCATTAAAAAGATCTGGCTCGATACACAGGGCAACTTTTAGAGCAATGTTGCTGGGCAATCTTGCCGAACTATTGTTGCTTTGGCACTTTCCCATTGAAAACGGGCAATACATTTATATCTGGATAATTTAGATCGGTCGTGGGCCCTGTGTCTCATCTTGTTGCCCGTTGACGGCAACATTGCCCAGCAACATTGACCAAAAAGTTGCCCTGTCTATCATCACCTTAAGAGTCGTTCATTCGTGAATCTGACTACACTGGTCGTGTTGCATGTTTGTTGTTGTGAACAATCAATGCAATAGAAATATATCTTGCCTGTTTATTTATTTGCCCATCACATTTGATTCAAATTCGCAACTCATCAGCGTCATTTTCGATTCACCCGCACGACTGCTTTCAGAAGCGGTTCTCGATCCCCAACTCTAGTCAGCGGTTATTGGTGATTTTCAGCATCTTGAATTAGTGATAATCCCGTTGATGTCTTCCCTTCTGTGCAAACAATGTCAGCCGTTATGTAAAGTCCAGGGACTTGAAGGTAAAAATCTCACATAATCCACACGGGCTCTTGATAAAGAGCTCTCTCTCTCTCTCTCTCTCTCTCTCTCTCTCTCTCTCTCTCTCTCTCTCTCTCTCTCTCTCTCTCTCTCTCTCTCTCTCTCTCTCTCTCTCTCTCTCTCTCTCTCTCTCTCTCTCTCTCTCTCTCTCTCTCTCTCTCTCTCTCTCTCTCTCATGATTAAACCATCAGATGTGGGTGGTGAAAGAGAGAATGACAGTATGATTCAAATGGATGCGAGATAAAGAGAAAATCATTATGCTGCTGATGCCAGATTTCTCATGACAGGGTAGATACGGTGAATTATTGCAGTGATTGTTGGTGTACACGATGTGTACGTGTGCCATCTGGAACAGAGAGTTCATTTCACTGAATAGTGCGGATTCTGTCGTCATTTACTCCGTGACCTGTATGACTGTTCTGTGAAACACAAAAGGAGAAATACAAGTCTTTAAATGTGTGATCAAAAGACCATTGAGCGAAGTGAGTCAACGAATCGATAACGAATCATTGAGTTCACGAATGAATCATTCAGATTGGAATTGTGAACTGAATCAATTGATCAAAAATAACGGATTTATTTGTTCATAAATTCTGTTTGTTGAATAACTACTTAATTTTCAGCTTGTTTTTTTTTATAGTAAGACTATAGTATAAATCATATGAACTACTTTTATTGTAATTTTGAAGCCAAAATAACTCAAACTTTTGTTTTCAACTAAAGAAAGAAAGTCTAAGGGTTGGTAAATGAAGATGTTTTTGGGTGAACTGTCTCATTTAGATAAACTCTCGCTCTGACTTTGCTGAAAAACTCGCTTTATTTTCATTTGGTCATCTCTCGCTCGCTATCTCTTTATGTTTGTGCGCTGTTAGCTGCTTGTGTAGTGCGTCGCGGATCATTAGACACGCTGTTTCTGTGACTGAAATATGAAACTGTTAAACGTACATTAACTTTAATAGAGACAGCACTGCTTTGAGATTAATATTGCTCTCTAGTCGACTCTGTGCTGTTTGCGCTCGTCTTTTCACGGCTGAGAAAGCTTTAAAGTCAACATGAAATCACAATGGACTCCATTTACCTTCTTAATGGACATTTGTGCTCTTATTTAGCACAAAAATGTCACAAAATTCTCTTTAACATTCACTCTGAATGACACATTATATCAGTAAAATTGGTTATGAATGTCGTTTAATGTTGACTTTGGTGGTTCTCCAGTCACATTTGCTGAATAAAGTCACCTGGAGACATGAAACTGAAAGACATACTGTTGTTTGATGTGATTCGAGATCTCATCTCTGACTGTGCGGAAGTCTTTCAACATCTGCAGGCTTGTACATGCACAAACCAGGAATTCACAGGCTCACAAACACACAAAGGAAAGCAGTCTGTTGCAAATGCCAGAGAGCCTGACAGGAGGCCCAATCGGAGATGAATATGAAAGATATGACATATGTATGGAGTGTATATAGGAGCGAGGGCTTGGAACAACAGTTGTTTTGGCAGAACAATTTGGTGCGATGATTTCTAGCGTTGTGAAATAGCAGAGGAAGCCGTGGCGGGGGAAATGGGTTTCTGTTTGATTGACAGCTGGAGAGATGGTCCTGTCATTCTCTAACTTTGACAGTTCTTCTAAACATGGGCAGTAAAAGGCACAGACGCCCGAATGAGAGGTTGAAAACGAATCATTATAGGTGACAGCATATCCAAAGAACTGACAGACAAACATCCTGTTTGTGGAAAGATTGGATCAGATTGGATGTTAGCTTTCTTTTACAAACATTCATGGTGGTACCATGTTACAGTGATGGTAATCAGATTGTTACTTTATTATTCACTTACAAAGTGAAAAGTATCTTGGTACAGTGATGGACCTGATGGTATCCAATGATAACACCTTTATGAGGGTTTGCCGTGCTACTGAATGATTACCATGTTCATATACCATGGTATTTACATGGTATTTTCTGTTGGTATTCAAAGGAAAGTGAATGGGCAACATACTAATTGATAAAAAATTGATTATGTAAGGCAAGTTACAGGTGAAACATTTAACTTATATCATAGGTCATTTACTATAGAAGTCTTAAAGGTACAGTAGCAAAACCTTTTTTATTTGTAAGACAGTGTGTGTATACTACACTGTATGTATGTATGTGTGTATGTATTATTACAAATGATATATATATATATATATATATATATATATATATATATATATATATATATATATATACATACTGTGTGTATATATATATATATATATATATACACTCACCGGCCACTTTATTAGGTACACCTGTCCAACTGCTCGTTAACACTTAATTTCTAAGCAGCCAATCACATGGCGGCAACTCAGTGCATTTAGGCATGTAGACATGGTCAAGACAATCTCCTGCAGTTCAAACCGAGCATCAGTATGGGGAAGAAAGTTGATTTGAGTGACTTTGAGCGTGGCATGATTGTTGGTGCCAGAAGGGCTGGTCTGAGTATTTCAGAAACTGCTAATCTACTGGGATTTTCACGCACAACCATCTCTAGGGTTTACAGAGAATGGTCCGAAAAAGAAAAAACATCCAGTGAGCGGCAGTTCTGTGGGCGGAAATGCCTTGTTGATGCCAGAGGCCAGAGGAGAATGGCCAGACTGGTTCGAGCTGATAGAAGGGCAACAGTGACTGAAATAACCACTCGTTACAACCGAGGTATGCAGCAAAGCATTTGTGAAGCCACAACACGCACAACCTTGAGGCGGATGGGCTACAACAGCAGAAGACTCCACCGGGTACCACTCATCTCCACTACAAATAGGAAAAAGAGGCTACAATTTGCAAGAGCTCACCAAAATTGAACAGTTGAAGACTGGAAAAATGTTGCCTGGTCTGATGAGTCTCGATTTCTGTTGAGACATTCAGATGTTAGAGTCAGAATTTGGCGTAAACAGAATGAGAACATGGAACCATCATGCCTTGTTACCACTGTGCAGGCTGGTGGTGGTGGTGTAATGGTGTGGGGGATGTTTTCCTGGCACACTTTAGGCCCCTTAGTGCCAATTGGGCATCGTTTAAATGCCACGGCCTACCTGAGCATTGTTTCTGACCATGTCCATCCCTTTATGGCCACCATGTACCCATCCTCTGATGGCTACTTCCACCATGTCACAAAGCTCTAATCATTTCAAATTGGTTTCTTGAACATGACAATGAGTTCACTGTACTAAAATGGCCTCCACAGTCACCAGATCTCAACCCAATAGAGCATCTTTGGGATGTGGTGGAACGGGAGATTCGCATCATGGATGTGCAGCCGACAAATCTGCGGCAACTGTGTGATGCCATCATGTCAATATGGACCAAACTCCCTGAGGAATGCTTTCAGCACCTTGTTGAATCTATGCCACGAAGAATTGAGGCAGTTCTGAAGGCAAAAGGGGGTCCAACCCGTTACTAGCATGGGGTACCTAATAAAGTGGCCGGTGAGTCACTCACCGGCCACTTTATTAGGTACACCTGTCCAACTGCTCGTTAACACTTAATTTCTAAGCAGCCAATCACATGGCGGCAACTCAGTGCATTTAGGCATGTAGACATGGTCAAGACAATCTCCTGCAGTTCAAACCGAGCATCAGTATGGGGAAGAAAGTTGATTTGAGTGACTTTGAACGTGGCATGATTGTTGGTGCCAGAAGGGCTGGTCTGAGTATTTCAGAAACTGCTAATCTACTGGGATTTTCACGCACAACCATCTCTAGGGTTTACAGAGAATGGTCCGAAAAAGAAAAAACATCCAGTGAGCGGCAGTTCTGTGGGCGGAAATGCCTTGTTGATGCCAGAGGTCAGAGGAGAATGGCCAGACTGGTTCGAGCTGATAGAAGGGCAACAGTGACTGAAATAACCACTCGTTACAACCGAGGTATGCAGCAAAGCATTTGTGAAGCCACAACACGCACAACCTTGAGGCGGATGGGCTACAACAGCAGAAGACCCCACTGGGTACCACTCTTCTCCACTACAAATAGGAAAAAGAGGCTACAATTTGCAAGAGCTCACCAAAATTGGACAGTTGAAGACTGGAAAAATGTTGCCTGGTCTGATGAGTCCCGATTTCTGTTGAGACATTCAGATGGCAGAGTCAGAATTTGGCGTAAACAGAATGAGAACATGGATCCATCATGCCTTGTTACCACTGTGCAGGCTGGTGGTGGTGGTGTAATGGTGTGGGGGATGTTTTCCTGGCACACTTTAGGCCCCTTAGTGCCAATTGGGAATCGTTTAAATGCCACGGCCTACCTGAGCATTGTTTCTGACCATGTCCATCCCTTTATGGCCACCATGTACCCATCCTCTGATGGCTACTTCCACCATGTCACAAAGCTCTAATCATTTCAAATTGGTTTCTTGAACATGACAATGAGTTCACTGTACTAAAATGGCCTCCACAGTCACCAGATCTCAACCCAATAGAGCATCTTTGGGATGTGGTGGAACGGGAGATTCGCATCATGGATGTGCAGCCGACAAATCTGCGGCAACTGTGTGATGCCATCATGTCAATATGGACCAAACTCCCTGAGGAATGCTTCCAGCACCTTGTTGAATCTATGCCACGAAGAATTGAGGCAGTTCTGAAGGCAAAAGGGGGTCCAACCCGTTACTAGCATGGGGTACCTAATAAAGTGGCCGGTGAGTGTATGTGTATGTATGTATATGTATGTATGTGTATATGTATGTATGTGTATATATATATATATATATTACATTGATATGAAATTCAGTACATTAAATAAATAAATTATCTGTAAAATTCTGTTAAATGAAACATTCGCCGTCAAAGAAAAAAAGCCTCTTGATTCTGAAGGGGTGTAATTGCTCATGTATTAATAATCATAACTGATTATAACTGAACCCTTGTCTGACATTATAAGTGGAAAAAAAAACAGAATTGCTCCCAGCATGCACCAGGCTGGACACATGTTTTGTGTCCGCTGTGAGTACACACAGGAAGTGATGTCGTTCTGGATAGAGCCCTCAGCACAGCTTCTCATCTCTTGTTTGTGCGCTGCAGGCTCCGAGGGCCGCTGTAAGTTGCTTGTCTTGCGTTATCTCTCGCTACGCCTCCACGACGGCGGCCCACAGGCGTCTCTGACAGGAAAGTGATGCTCCGCTCCTCCAGAGACTCACGCTCTTCCCTCCAAAGGATGAGTTCAGCTCCCTGTCGAAGCAGAGCTGTCGTCTGCGCTGTCAGAAACACACAGAGAAAACAGGGAGTTCAGATGTTAGCAGGGTGATGGAGCACCAGCTGAATCTGAATAGGGAACGCTTCTCTGTGGGTGCTGAAGCTGTGGAGGTGTGCAGGTCGCTGGCGAGAGCTTCGTACGCCAGGCAGAGATCGGATCGCTCAGCTGGAAAAATGGTGGTTTTATCAGGGGTAGTGGAACAGATAGCAGAGGCGCTGAGTCGTTTTATGGAGACTTTAGAGTCTGGATGGAGAGTTTTGCTGTTTATGGGTCAGAGACCTTTACAGAGATGTTCTTCTAAACATTTCGGTCACTTTCAAATGATTTCTTGTTGGATTGGCTTGATTTTTTACACTGCATATCTCTCAAAGTAAATACAATCTTAGGAAACTCTAAACCAGGGCTTTTGTACAGACTTTTAAACTGTACTGAAAAAATCCAGAATAACATGAAGGTTGGGTTTCCATTCTTTCCATTCATATTTTATTCGATTTTAATTTTTATTCGATTTTAAGATGTTGCATAAAAAAATGTGTGATAAAAAAAAAAAAAATTAATACGTTTAAAAAATTTGCATAAACATATTGAGGCACAGGTGTGTGTGGTAAAACCTAAAATAAGTAAAACCAGTAATATTGTGTAATATTAATAATAATTTAACAGAACGGTTTATATATATTAGGGCTGTCACGATTCCTCGGTTAAAGTACTTGAAATTTTTTTTATATATACTGTATATATACTGTGTATACTGTATAAGTGTATTAGTGCTGTCAATCAAAAATTAACTAATTATCTAACATGATTAATGCACCTAGCGTCAAAGTTAATTTTTAATTTATAATATTTTTATAATGTAATACTTTCACATTGAATCTCCAAAATAATATAATTTTTATATTTTGCACCAATTTTGTTTTCTTAAACATGTGGTTTGGAAACGCTGCTTTATTTGCATATTGGTTTTTTGAAAACTCTGATTTTTGCATAAAATCACATTTTATTTTGGCTTGGGCTAGCTAGTAAACAATGAGTTTGCGTTTTAAAACACTTGACATCTACTTCTGAAAACCTACAAATCTTGTGAATAATAAATGTGATTAATCATTGCACATGGAGTTTATCTTTGTGGTCATTTTAAAAAGAAATAAGCCAGTCAAGGCTGTGCGTTAAAGTTATTTTACAGTTACAACACTCCTTAACCGCGGTAGGACAGTCCGAATCACATGACTCTTTTGAGCTGGTCGTTTTCATGAATCGTTCAAAAGTCTCTTTGAATCAGTGTGACGAATACTTCACTGAATGAACTCATTCAACATCTGCACATCAGGAAATAAAGCAGCTCTCGTTTGCTCTCTGTTTTATCTCATTGGCGTCTCGGAGAACAAATTGAGATATTAAAGAGAGGTTAAGGTATTAAAGCGCAACACTGCATCTTTCCAAATCTAAATCCGCTGGTGAAATAATGTGGATTTATTCAGCGTAACGTGTTTTGCAGTCGCACACATGACAGCAGATTAGTGGGCGGCAGAACGACAGGAAGTGCATGAGCTCCACTCCTCCGCAGCGCGTGATTGGACAGGAGCCTTTCTGTTTGTATTTTAATGCCTAACCTTGATGAAACTATGATTACCAAAAGCATGTGTAATAATGGATTAAGAAAAAGCCAGTGTGAGGGGATGAGAATCACATGATAGAGGGAATGAAGACATTAATGATGATTATGAGAATGACTGAACGGTACAAAGACTCATGTGATGCTTTCTTATGTTATGAAATATAACATAAATTATCAGTTACGCTGACGACCTCCAACTATATCTCCCAATCAAACCAGGAACTGACTTTTCATTAGACAACCTCTTCACATGGCTCAACGAAGTCAAGACCTGGATGACAAATAACTCACTGCAACTGAATGAAAATCAAACCGAAGTGCTTCTACTGGGTCCTGCTGCTACCAACAACTCCATTAAAACACAGCTAGGTCCCTTAAGTAACAACCTACACAATCATGCAAACAATCTTGGAGTCTATTTTGATCCAATTCGACAAGCATGTAAATGCAGTTGTAAAGAGTAGCTTTTTTCAACTCTATAGCAAAAGTGAAAGACTTTCTATCTAGTAAAGACTTTGAAATTGTGATTCATGCACTGATTTCCTCTCGATTGGACTACTTCTCTGTACGGGGGCCTACTTCAAACTACACCGTCTCGGTTACAGATGGTTCAAAATTCAGCAGCCAGATTGTTAACAGGAACTAAGAAAAGGGATCATATCTCCCCTGTTCTTGCCTTATTGCATTGCAATAAAATTTAGAGTCGACTTTAAGATACTTCTTTTTGCTTAGATTGTACATTAGGATACTTTAAAACCTCTATTTAGTTCACCACCATTCATTTCAGTGTATAAGCTGTCAGATGAGACCGAACATGGCATAGTTACATATTAGAACACACTAGTAAATAAACAGTATGTAGTTGAAATCATATGCCCTGTGAAGCAAATGGTACAGACGTGTCATTGAGGTGCAAACGACCCTGTCTCTCCAGACAGAACCATCCCGTGCCTGGAGTGTCTCAACAGTCCTCAATCAGCATATTGATGAAATCTCTTGCACTAGATAGGCCTAAGCACACTGTGATGATGAAGGCCATTGTGCCGCGTTTAATTCACATACCTTTAAAAGGCTTTTTGAAGTGCTAGGGCAGTAAAGAGTTCTGCCCATATTTGCTCAGCCCTACAAATCCCTCCTCAGGTATACATTGGACCTCAGGAATTATGTGAGGTACATTTGTGACCTTAAAATTTAGGGCTGAGTGCATTGAAGTGTCTCCATTGGCATAGTAGCACAGGGTAATGATGATAATTGTCATTGTCAAGGATGCTAAGAAGATACACACACACAGAACACCTACACCCATCAGGTGTAGGCTTAGGGTGTATTCACACCTTCCTTGTTTGGTTCGATTGAATCGAACTCTAGTTCGTTTCCCCCCTTGGTGCGGACCTTTTGGGCAGGTGTGAATACAGCAATCGAGCTCGGCTGCGGACCAAACAACCGAACCGAGACCCACGAACTCTGGTACAGTTCGTTTACGGTGTGAACATGAACCGACCCAATTGCAAGAAAGCACTGCGCCTTTGAGTTAACAGGCTTCCGTAGTCGGAGTTGCGTTATGGGAAAGTGATCTGTTGTAGCCTACTACATTTGATAAAATGAGTTGTGGTTTGACCTGGAGCTTCGAAGAGACGAGCTGCCTTATTAACATTTGGGCAGATGCCCATGTTGCACAGCTGCTGGAGAGGACACATAAAAATACTCATGTGTTCAACATGTTTACTGAACGGATGAAGGAGAGGGGATATGAGAGGTCTCCCGCACAGTGGGGCTAAGCCTTTTTTGCACTCCCTGATTTCACTACTTGAGAATCCTTGTCCAATGAATGAACGACCTTAGCACACGTGTGGTTTTGTTTACAAATTTTGGTTCACTTGCAAAAAGAGCAGTGTGAAAGCGAACCGTACCAAAAAAAATTATAATAATTTGATTTGGTCCGGACCAAAGCAAGTGAACTATCGGACTTTCCTGGTGTGAATACACCCTTAGTCAGATGATCATGTGGAGACACTTGTCAGGGACTCTGTCCATATAGCAAGGTTTACGTCCATCCTTGGCTTTGGCAAGCCGAACAAGATCTCTAGTGTCTGTGGTGGTCTGTTCCTTCTCATGGAGGGCATCTTCAACTCTCTGCTGTTCATGTCCCACAGTGAACTTGCCTTTACCTTCAAGTAGAGATAATGACTTGCAGGCAATCGCAAGCCCTGAAAACTGAAAAAGTCATTCGTTGGCAACACAGTCCTAGCTGACAGAACAACAATAGAACACAACTTGATGAAAGGAAAACTTATCATCTGCAAACCAAGTATGCAAAGGTTACAACTTTTAAGAGAGTATCAACATGTAGTAGTTAAATTTATAGGCATCATAATATTCCACATAATAACTCAATCTCTGATGACAACAGAGATGGCGTATTTTGATTGAATAATGGATGATTGCTCAGGATATAATGAAGGAAAAATAGCATAAACAACATCTTCCTGTTCACATGATGGCTGTGACAAGGTGTGGAGAAAAAGATACAAAAGAAAAGAAAATGGGCAAAGAATGCAGTGGATATGAAGTGGCCAAATAAAATCAGTTGACTATGAGGTAACTGTAGATGATTTGAGATGCGGGGTTTGCGTGTCTATAAAAGGGCCAAAATGGATATGGTGTCAAAAAGAAAAGTTGTAGAAACTCTAGTAACTGTTACATGAAACATAAATAAATTGCCTTAAAGAAAATCATCATGTGTTGTTCAAACCCTCCTCTGATAGTAGGAGCATGGACAAAATATTGAGTGAAAACAAATTTCAATCAATTGTTGATGTAATTAACAGTAAAGACCTTCAAAAAAACAAAAAAAATGTCTCAAAATGAAAAGTAAATGAAATGCCCAAGGTCAGGTGTTACTGTAAGATGGCTAAAAACAAAGATGCAAAAAATAGACAAAAGCAAAAATGAAATACTTAGTGGATTGCACACATCTGATGTATAACATTTTTTAATAAGGAAACAATGCGGTTACAGTAAGAAGAGGAATTTAATTGAACTCTGCGTGAGACAAATGTGTGACTGTGTTTAGCTGTGTGTTTGTGTGACCAATCTAAGGTGACAAAGCTGCAACAGGGAGCCCATGAACATCTGTTTAGAGAGATGGGGAGTGAGACTTGTGATCAGGTTGTAATTGGGCTCAGATTACTTTTCACCTATAGGTTTGTTACTAGAGCATGGTCAAAAACAAAGTGCATTGTCACTGAATCCTGTTGTGATAAAAGCATTTACATGGTTAGTGCAACTGTGAAACCGTGTAGCCGTGTGGCGTTTTTGTGCTCCTGTGTATGGGTTAACTCCAGCTATATGGAAAATAGCAGAGTGTGCCACTTTAGGAGACAAACACAATCGACACATGCAACTTGAAACCGATTAGCAATTCCAGTATTACAATTATTCCTTTTTAACACAAGACATTTGGTCTAGTATTCATGTAGCATCTACAACCCCTAACCTAAGTGTTTTTATGGAATATACTCAATTAATCTATGTGTACACATAAAAACACAAACAACTATTGTGTGTTTTATGAAAACAACAATGTTATGCACAATTTCAACTTTGAAAATGCAGACATGTTCAATGGATTTAGATGTTAAACTATTAAGATATTTGCTATTTGGCTGCTAGCCGACTAGCAAACGATGCTAATAGCTGAAGGCCTTGAGTGACCAAAGTTGTTAGCTCAGTAAGAGTTGTAGATGCATTTGAGCTTTGGTTACTTGCAGAGCGCTGGTTTGTGTCATTAGTGTGATTGTCTGTGTGTTATGAAATAGGGTGGAGGTCTGCCTGTGCCCAGTGACCAGCACTTTTCCTCTGTATGGCTAGTTTTGAGACAGGAATTACAGAATCTGTTCAGCTTGCCACAGTGTTCATGGCTTTCTCCTGCAGACGGAGGATTTTCATGACATCCTAACACCGATACCTCACAATGCATTTGTTTGCGTGACTCAATTTTTGTTGCCCAGCTAACAACACCTTCGGATGCTGGAGAAGCACCACACATGAGCGATTGCTGTACACGCGGCCGTAATCTTATTTTAAGCTATATAACATAATTCTTTTAATATTTATTCTGATCTATTGGTAATAATTCATCAGTGTGCGTTATTCCAAAGAAGTTTGTCGTTGTAAGCTTTGACTTTCCTTTTTGATGTCACTAGAAATTATTTTTCATTTAATAATTATTGACATAAAATGTGTGACAATAGGCAAGTAAAATGGGTTGTTAATGCCGTTTCATGTCGACTTCTTGCATTCTATTTTTGAGAATTATTTATTTGCGTGGTATATTTGTAAGAAGTTCTTTCTTTTTAATCCAAGTTGGGTTTTTTTGGTTTAGTTTTTTTGCATTTGCATTTGACCCAGTTCCAGTTTTCCCTGTAGGTTTACTCAAAATGAACGAAACGCGCAAATACTCTCATTTTTGGCCACAGTTTTGTTTTAATACATTGCGGTCTCTCTGGAATGTGACTCTTTGTTTAGTGTGTGTGTATTTTGGAGCTGTGAGATGATCAAAGCTCCTGCGTGCCCTTCTGTTTGTCTCTGAACCCCAGAGCTCTCGCCAACATTAAAAACTCCCGCTGAACTCACAAACACAGCGTGCGTTTCAAACTTTCGCGAAGATGGGCGGCACAGTTTCTGCGGCCATTTTTCCCAGATAAAGAGCTTCCCGCGACACACACGGTTCAGAAAGATCAGCTCCTCCGCAAACTCTCCTTCCTAATGAGTGTTACTCAGTGTTGTAGAGATTACCCCCATCCTCCTCATTCGCCAGCGGTTTACGTGGAGGAATAAACCGTTCCCCCCTCCAGATGTAGCCTTTTCACTCACTGTGAGATGAGGATTTAAAATCTGCCGCTGTCAGCCTCCTTCAGAACGCTTCATAAGCATCTTTGAGACAAAATTTCACTAAGCCGGCTGCTTGCTTTTCTTTAGCCCATCCACGTGGACCGCACGAGTGTTGTGCTTGTGAACACACTTCCATTTTCACTCTAATCACTGTTTATTTGAATCAAGTGCTGGGGAAAGACCCTTTCTTCATGTTGTACAGTGTTTGGATCGAGTACAGTGTTTGTCAGAGTGACCATATTTTACTTTTAACTTTACTTTCAACAGTAGCGCGTTATGTTATTGTGGTAATCTTACAGAAAGCATCTTACAGTGGATGTCTTAGGTTTTACTTTTGGGTTGCTGTAAATTTGGCTTGAATTGTAGGGAACCTTTTCAATGGCTGAAATATACAATTAGGGAACACTTTAGTTTAGGGTCCAATTCTCACTATTAACTAGTTTCTTATTAGCATGCGTATTACTGTATTGGCTGTTTATTAGTACTTAAAAAGCACATATTAATCCCTTATTCTGCATGACCATATTCTACATCCCTTAATCCTACCAATACCCAAACTTAACAACCTTACTGACTGTTAATAAGCAGTAATTAGGAGTTTATTGAGTTAATAGTTGACAGTGAGAATTGGACCCTGAACTAAAGTGTGAACTACAATTATTATTGTTACTTTTTTAGTGCTGTCAAATTCATTAATCTCAATTAATCTCATGTAACATAAAAGTTTGTAAACACACACACACACACATTATATACTTAAACATTTTTGTTAGATGCGATTCATCGATTTGACAGCACTAGTATTTTTTAAATGTTTTTTTATGATGTTGCATTAAATCATTATTGTTTGTGTAAAATAAATGTTTTTGTAGCAAAATTTTGTGTGCATTTCTTTGCACATTTACTCAATCCATATAAATATAATTATATGCAATTGTACACAACAATTACTCTACAAAAAGTATGCAACATTTACAAAAAAAATATATTTTGTTTATTTCATAATCATTTTAATTTCAGCAAGTTACATGAAATAAAAGGAATATGCAACACTTATTTTCTTTTTTAATTTAGGTAAAATGTTAATATTCCATTTTATTTTAATTTCCAAATTGCTGCCATTCCGCTCCGCTCACATAGAGTATGTTTACAGTTGTATTGGTCAATATATAAATAGAAACGTAACATGCATGAAAAAGTATAGCTGCGCTGAAAAAAAAAACAATTCGGGTGTAGGATTTACTTAGAACAAGTTTTCACTCTGAAAGCGCTAGTGAGTTTCACAAATAATTACAAAAAAAACCCCGGCAAGTAACATTAAATCAAATTTAATTTTAAATTAG
>NW_026606854.1:177500-382279 GCF_029890125.1 Rhinichthys klamathensis goyatoka | reverse complement strand
ATTCTGGGCTTCTCAGGCCTCTGACAGTCAGATCTGTTGCATGAATCCATCTTAGATGATTTCACACAGGCTGTGTGTGTGCCGTATCCGAATGCCTGCCCTGGCAGAGTTTTAACTTATGGGTTTAAGAATGTTAAAAACTACAAACATCTAGTTTGTATACAAAGACAATATAATGAAGAGAGTTTATTGACATGCAGCTACAGAAGAGTAAAACTCTTTTTTTCACATATCAGTGCCATGTCTCAACTTTAAATGATGATATCATTAAATGGTTTGCCAAAACGGATGGTTTCTTGGCACACTGATTACTTAAAAGTGTTTTTGGAATCTACAAAAAGTGTTACAATTTTTTTGTTTATGTTATTGAGCCAAGTGCCACTTTATTTCACATCAAATGGGTCTCTTTGTTGACCTCAATCTATCAAATACACTTAGTATAACTATTTAGTAAAAAAAGAAAAATTTGTCAAAAGTATATTTTTGTACAATTTTCATAAATTATTAATTTGTAAATACCATTGGTTGAAGCACATACGTTTGATTTTGTTGACCAAAGTTGTTCAGATAATAATAACAATAGACCTTAGACAGGGTAGATGCCATAGTTCATTTTACACTGATGAAAATGAGGTTGTGAGTGATAGATTTTTGGAAAAGATTTTCGTCAGATGGACAAGTGTAACGCTGAGTCTTTCAGAAACATGGAAGAGGAGGATCCATGTGCAGTACAGCAGTTTATTAACAAAATAACACAAAAACATCCAAGCAACAGAGGACAGGTAAAAACCAGAGTAAATCCAAACAAGGGGTAAAAACAGAAACCAACTCACAAGATACATCCACTAAGGACAACACCATACAAATAATTATTATTATTATTATTATAAATAAACATATTAAAGAACATGAGAAACACTTGGGTATATCGGCACATTTGCTTCAACTGTTTGAGTGTTTCACGAAGCCCCGATCTGCCCACCACTATTAAACGCCCACCTACCCTAAACCTACCCATGCGTATCATATGCACTTAAAAACTAATTTTCGCTTATAAATTGCACGATAAACGCATTGCGTGCTATAGAGACGCATTTAGTGTGACCGGTTTGGGTATATATATACACTCAATGGGAGATTGGCAAACAAGACACACCTGGGAACAACCAGGAACAAGAAAAACTACAAGGACTACAAAACATGGCACAAAACCGTAAATAACACAAAAGTCCACACAAGACAAGGGGAACACAAGACAGGAATCATGACAACAAGTGATATGCTGTTAACTCTTAAACATGCCGGAGTTGAAAATGATCAGCAAAAAATAATTTCATGTCACTTTTTATATAATCTGGACTGAAGTAACACATATCCAAATGGTGTTTTTATATATTTAATATATTTTGGATTTTATGAGTTAAGTTATAAAAAAGCCAAAAATGTTTTGCAAATTTTTATGCAAAAGAAAAAAATGTATATGCAAAGTAATTTGCATTTATAACACGTCTAATTGTCCTAAAATCGAGGCATCCAAATGCTGAAATGTCTCATCTTCAACCTCAGGGGTTGGCAACTTTTGGAGTTTAGTTCAAGCATAAAATGTAAACTATGACACAACAAATAATAAGTTATCCTAAAGACTTTGGCTAGATTTTCCAGGTGTGTTTGATCAGGATTGGTGTTAATCTCTGCGGGACTGCAACCCTCCAGAAACCAGTTTGGCTACCCTTGTTTTATCACAAAATAAACTGTGTGAAACCCTGCAAGAAAATATCTAGTTAAAAATGCAAAGATGTAGTCAACTAAATATAATAACATCAGTTTAACGCAAATTCAGAACACAAAATAAGGTATTTTGAAGGATATGGATAACCAAACTACTATGGGGGAAGAAAATACTATGGAAGTCAATAGGGACCATCAACTGTTTGGTTACTGACATCCTTCAAAATATCTTCTTTTGTGTTCAGCAGAAGAAAGAAATTCATATAGGTTTTGAATAACTTGAGGGTGAGTAGATGATGACAGAATTTTCATTTTTGGGTGAACTATCCCTTTAAGTCATTGCATGGATAAATAGCAGTTTCAATGTCTTCTTGAATAAATTCATTTATAAGACCAAAACAATTAGAGTCACGTCATTGACCCAATAGCCGGGCTCCTAGTGATCAGCTTGGGTTGCATCAGAGAGGTCTGGGTCACATGGCACGAGGCTTTGGAGGCCCCTGACATTCTGCAGGTCCCGGAGTAATAAGTCAAGTCATCTTCAACCCCACTGGCCTGGTCTATGACCCAACCCTGATGTCCTAAATAGTCATTAAGAGAATGTTTGGAATTAAATGAGTTTACTAGGTTCTGATTGGTAGAATTTAGTGATTATTCTTTCGCATATCCCTTCATTTCATCCTCCTGTCAGTTAGTCCTGCTTAGTCAGACCAACAGTAATTGGCAAGGCAGTGTTATCGTTCACCTTTAAATGCTCACTCTCCAACAATATTGATGAAAACCTTAGACCATTCCTCTTCATTATAGACTCCAATTTGCCAATATGCAGTTAAAATCTCCAAACCTTCAGACCGTTATGGACACGCTGTGCTCCCATCAATTAGCTCACTGTCGATTCTAATGATGTTGATTAAAGTTGCGTTTTAGTTTTGGGGAGTCTGTAGCTGGACAGATATCAAGAGTAGATGCTGGTTCTCTTGAAGAGTTATTTTGCCATGCATGAACCCATGTCAAGAGTTTTTGAATGGGGTATTGAAATTCTACATCTTCATTGTCTGAAAATCCATTAGCAAATCTAATCCTTAGTGCCGTACAGAGCTGAAGTGGCTAAAGTGTCTCTAATAATGAAAATAATTCCTTTGTTCATAAATTATTCTAACGATCAAACTGAAAACCAAATGGAGTACAATAAAAGCAAGTGTTTAAAAGTAAGCTTTAAAAGAAATAAAAAAATAATAATAATTCACTGATTCGCCTTGAAGGTGAAGTATCCTCTTCAGATGAATTGTTGAATTGTCTTTATGTGTTTAAATGAAGCATTCATGTTGTGTTGATAATACTCATAAGCATTCAATTGAGTCCTAACTTTAGGTTTTAAGGTTTTGTTTCTATTATTTTTTTGAAAGTGACATGTGAAGGCCAAGTATGGTGACCTGGTGTGGTATGGTAACTTGTCCTCTGCATTTAACCCATCCAAGTTAGTGCACACACATTAAGTTAAGCTATGATCATCACTAGGCCTTGTTGTTGGGTTAAACATTTTGATGAGTCAAGTTTCTAAAACCCCATTTGCATCATGCCTAACAACACAGTATCATCATGCGTTGACTTGCTTGAGACACTTTATGACGTTTCCTAATCTTATTAAGACTGATTAGAAGAACAATTACAACTTGATTGTCTAAAATCAAGTTTTAGTTTTAACATGTCTTTTCATGTCCTCCATGAAAAATGTTAGCTTGCATCTCGGCTGCAGTCTGTATCCAGTTGAAGCAAGTTATGAGGGGAGTGAGTTGATCGCTAAAACAGGAAAGGCATTCACTGAAGGGCACTTTATGAAGGATTGCATGTTGAAAGTCGCTGATATTCTATGTCCAGAAAAGAAGGGCTTGTTCAACAATATCTCTCTATCGGCAAACCAACACGATCTCATGAAAGTGCGTATCTATAGCACAAATTGTATTTCTCGTGCAATTTATACGCCAAAAACAGTTTTTGGGTACATATGATACGCACTGTAAACCCCTTAGGAGTGTGGAGTGCGTGGGTATTACCCGCCATAAAGGCCTCGTTTACACTGCAGGTCTTGATGCCCAATTCTGATTTGTTGCCTATATCCGATTTTTTTTACCGTCCGTTTAGACCTGACCCATATCCAAAGCCTTGTGTTTACACTTGACTGAAACATCGCGCATGTTTAAAGGGGTCTTCTTGCTCAGATGGACGAACGCGCAGCGAGATCTCAGGACAGGTGGGAACATACAACACGATCTCATAAAAGTGAGTATCTATAGCACAAATTTTATTTCTCATGCCATTTATACGCCAAAAATAGTTTTTGCTTGCATATGATACACACTGTAAACGTGCGTATTACAGTTTTTCTCGATTGTTTAAACACTATAACCAGGCTTTTGAACTAAAATTTCAAAACTATAATGCCATTTATCAAAAAGCACACCCATTTCACTGAACTATGAACACTATTCCCCTGTTTTGACACATTAGTCAAATTTGTTGAACTGTCACAGCAAAACTCTACACACAAATCCCTTCATTTCTCATTGCCTACACCACGTGGTCATTTAGAAAGCACTAGCATTCAATATTGTTCACTCAAGTCAGCACAGCTTCAGCTCAGTTAGCACACAATTACCCAGGTGAAAACACTAAGAGTCAAAATTGAACACACATCAGTCAGATCCTTCAATAGATAAAAGGTTATACAATATTTTATAAAAGATAAAAATCAGTTTACTGAGTTTTGGAACAATGGATCCACAGAGAAATTAAGCAATAGGTCGAGGAGGGAGAGGAGGAGGAGGAAGAGGAGGAGGGAGAGGAGGAGGGGGAAGACAAGCAGTCTCAGATGAAATTCAAGCCACTTTAGTTGGCCATGTCCTTGTCCATGGTATGACTATGAGGGAGGCTGGGCAAAGAGTACAGCCAAATTTGAGTCGCTTCACCGTCGCCTCCATCATCAGAACCTTCAGGGAGGTGTGGTGGCAAACAAATTTCTATCACTGAATAAGAGACAAACATTTCCAATTGTCTTTGATGAGGTTTATGTTCTTGCAAGAAAAGGCCAGCAGTCGTACAGTCACACAGAGTGGCTGCAGAATGTGATAGTGAAGGGAGGGCATCCTTTCTCCTTTATAGTCTTAGCTCACAGAATGTTATCTTTCTAGGCAAATGATGGTATTTCAACCATATGTGGAACATTCTTAGACTTGTTCATCATATTGTATCCTTGGATACATGTGGAGGGAGGCATGTACCAACACTCTTTACCATTCCAATACAATTCCATATTTGAATAAGGTTTGTGTGCATGTGCTCTTTTACTGTCATATGATGCTCACACACATCTTATGTAAGAGTAGGAGAGAGTAAAAAAAAAGATGGGGGGGAGGGAGGGCGGGGGACCACAAGCTACATGAATTACCAGTTTTGGAAATGTTGTTTTGAATTTATAGCACCAGTGTGTAAGACTATGTTGTAGTGTGTGTATTTTTGAGGGCTTGTGTGTCCTGTCTGAGGGCAAAGTTTGGTTTTTCAGCAAGAGTGAATGGTTTTGAGTGTAGAGCTTCATTTTGACCTGAAAATAGGATGTTTGGGGAATTGGGTGAGACGTTATGGGTTTGTGTTTACTGTTTTGAGAATACGAGGCATAGTTTCAAGAAATGTGTTTAAGCAATCGAGAAAAACTGTAAACGCCATAAAGTGCGTATCATGCACGCAAAAACTATTTTTGGCGTAAATGCCACGTGAAAAAAAAATCGTGCAATAAACGCACTTTCATGAGATCGTGGCGGGCTTTAACGAGGAACAGTGGGTCCGAAATTTTATGGATGAGCAAGCCAACCTTTGATATGTTGTGTCAACGTGTGTCCACATTCCTCTCCTACGACGACACAATGTTTCATCGGGCCACCCGTCCATCCGCAGATGCGCGTCGGGGTTTCTCTCGTCATTAAACCGCGGAGACGCAGCCTAATGCCTCGGACAATCCGATCTGCCTGTTTACATGACAGTCGCATTGGCACATATACGATTTACATCTGATTTATTTCCACAAATGAACGAGGCCAAAGTGCTTATCATATGCACGCGTATAGGCCTAAATGGCACGAGAAAACTCCCTGTTAGTTCAGTGCAATGTTAAACTTTTATTTAAGTTAAAATAAAGTAAGGGAAAAAGAGTTGTATGTAAGAGTTTATATAAAATTATTTTAAATATATTGTTAAATATAGTATCTGTTTAATATACTGATGTTAATTTTTTTTTTTTTTAGTATGACAAAAATATGTTAGTTACAGAATTTGAAGTGAATGAGAGCTAGCATTTCAGCAAGTGAAGTAATTCTTCAGAAAAATATTGCGCGCGCTTGTTGTGCTTGAATGTTAAAATGGCCCTCCAATGAGATGTGTTTCACAGCAATGGCCCCCAGCCAATTTGAGTTTGAGACCCCTGATCTAAAGTAAACTCTGATCTACTCAGATCATAATATCTTTACTTGAAATTCTAAAACTTCTCTTCCCTCTTGGATTTCACAGGTTTAGGGTTAAGGAATTTTCCTGTTTTAATATGGGGGGGATTATGCAGTAACATGCACACATGTCATGTGGAACACAGCTAAATGTTACATTTTTCAAAAATAATATTTGTTGATTACAGTTTTTTTTTTTTTTTTTAAATGTATTTAATATGAATGGAAGCCTTTTTGTGCCACACAAGAAAAATCATAATTTGGTAAAAGTTGAAATTATGACATTAAATACTGAAATTCTAACATAAAAAACTCTGACAGGCTAAATGTTTAGTAAATTATGATTTTGTTCTAATAATGATATTTAACTCAATTTTTACTCGTATCATAATTATGACTTGGCATCTCAAATGATGTCTACTATGTCATAATGACTTTCTGTGTCATAATTAAGATTTACCAGACCAATTTATTTCTTGTGTGGCAAAAATTGCCTTTCATAAATATCAGTTCAACAAAGGTTTTAAACACAAATTGTGTTACAGTATGTTTTTGCTTTGTTAAAAGTGATGTTAGACAATCTTACCAACATATCAAATAGTTCTTACTACAAAACATGAAAATTGTGCTAATGCTTTTAAAAAAAGTAATGGGGCACCAATGTATAATATATTTTAAAAGGGCCATATGCTGTATGAAAATGCCCATATTTTTGTCCATATTATTCTTAAGTCTGATAGAAGTAATTTAAGTAGTGCTTGCTTTTCATGCAGCTTCTGATTGGTGAGAACATTTGATTCCTTAAAATTGCCTATTCTGGTGGACTTACTGTACATTACATGACTCTGTAAAGACTCAAGGGCGGATCTAATCCGTGGGGAATTTGCATATCATAATTAATAATTGGTAATTAATAATTTTTCATGCATCTTTGGATTAGATCAGTCTTACATGTTAATAAATCTCCCGATAAGGGAGGATCTGTCATTTTACCTGCATGCATGCATGTGAATCCTTGAAATTAACCACAAGTTGATTGCAATTAATTACACGGACCACGTTTCACAAAACAGGTAAAATGAATTAGCTCAATTGTCAGGATAATATTTGTGGGGCTCCACAATATTATCTTACTTTATAGGATTTCAGGAAACGCAATTCTCTGGCCAGAAGAATTGGGTTTCCCGCCCTATAAACACATACTCTTTAAGGTATATTTAATTTTAGTAAGCTTGTAGCATAAGATCTTTGGCACTTAAGGGACTTGAAACTGAGCAAAGAGACAGTACATCAATCAAATGAATATATAATTAATTTAATAGAGGCATGACTACTTATGTATTTACTACGGTTACACGGGATATATGTATTTACAAACACATAGACATCAATGAACGAGAAATGCGTAAAGTTTGGACAATGGATAACTTACACGCGTGAGCGAGTAAGAGAGAGAGAGAAGGGGATGGGGAGAGAGAGAGAACAGTGGCAGAATTTTACCTAAGACATTCACCTCTCCGATTACAACACGACACATCATCTTAAAGCTTCTTAGAAGCTCTATAAAGAGATTATACTTGCACAAGTTATGTTATGGTCTCTGTGTCGAGGCATTCCTGTACGGCCCTGTCTGGCCGCGTGAGCTGAGTCCTTTGTGTGTGAGGAAGCGTCACGTGGGCTGCTTGGCGCGCGTGTTGAACGGAGGTTCAAAGTCTTTGGGTAACATTACCAAAGGGAAATAGTTCGGCTAAGTTCGTTTCACTTCGTGGAAGTGAACTGAGTCAACTACGGAAAACAAAACTTTGACTAACAAAAAAGAAATAAAGATCTCTACGGGGAAATCACGCGGAGTTAACGTTACATCTTTGCATGGCTGGTGAAGAAGCGCGTGCGTCGCTCGGTCCGGCGCGTCACGCGGTCACGTGCGCGTGTTTCTCCTTCAAAGCGAGCGTGCTCGTTTAAAGGTCCCTTGTAGATGGATTTGCTGAAGAGATATGTCACGCGGTTTTCTTTTCACTCGTCGATTGGAATTAAACACGGAGACTTATCTAAAACTGAAAAACACAAACGAAACTAGAAACAAATAAAAAGAGAGGCGAATTATTTGAAGCAGGCTTTTATTAGAGGCAGGCCTTTATTTCTAATTCGCGATCCCCGCCCGCCCGCCAGCCAAGTTTCCATGGTGACGCGTCATGCTTGGCACGTGTTCACCACAGCCAAAATAGCGCTGTATGACAGATGTAGCGCTTTTATTTCTAAATATTATCAAACTTGCTTACCATGTCATCAACTATCTTCTATTCTGACTCTCAAATCCGTGTAAGTGAGTTTGTTTTGTCGTTTAAAACCCTTTATAAATGATCTTGATCTGTAACGTGAGATGGGCACCGCAGTTCGGAGATTCCTGTTGTATTTGTTAAGTTACAGCGCGTGAATTCTTCAGTTTCTCCCGAAATACATGAAAGTAAGTGGCCGGTAAACTGGGAGAAGAATAGAGTAAACTTTATAGTTACTTACACTGTGTATCTGATATGAATAAAACACGTCGCCAAATATATTTGAATGGATTGTTATTGCTGCTTCCATAGACACCATTGTGTATTTTACAAACTATAAATTTATTGTTTTGCTATAAATCATATCTATTAAATGTCTGAAACCTAAAATAAACATGTGGTTAAAAACACTGAATAGTTGTGATATATGACAAGCGCTGAGCGCGTCCGTCTTTGAGTGTACACTCATTTAAAGTGTACCTATTCACACTATTTTTTCCCCGGCCTTAATTTGAGACCGGCCTTTATTTGTCCGCGTTGACCACGCCCCCGGCCACTATCAGAGGCCCGGCGTTTATTTGAATACCGGTCTTTATTTGAGGAATTACGGTAATACTAATGTGTCACAAAGTTTAGCAAAATGTAATGTCAATTAACAAATGGGGAACGAAGATTGGAGTTTATCGAGACCAAACTTGCCACAAATGGATTTGGTTAAACCTTAGTTGGCAAAGTTTGAAACATTATCCCATTAGAGTTGTCGAGAAACATAGACCAAACCACAGAAAGGCAATTCATGAAATAGGGAACTTAGATACATTGTTCATGCAATTCTCAAGTGGATATATAATATATATATATATATATATATATGAATACAGGATTCATTTCTCCTCCTTGGTTAGAATTCAGAGAGAGCCACAGTTCTGTGAACATTCCTTTGGGTCGTAAACACTGTTATCTAAGAACACCAGTGATGTTAGTTTTGGTCTCTTTTCACTCCAAAGATGGAAAACATAGTAAACTATATTTTACTGTATATTACTGTACGTATTCTGATTGATCACACCGAAAGCATTCTGGAGGTGTCCAGAACTATGTGTACCAGTTATGGGAATAGACAGTTATATTTAAAATGCATAATGAAGGTATTTATAATTCACTTTAAGCTACGATAAAATCATAGCCATTCCAATGTGACATGGGCAAATGGACACACATAAAAACACATCGAATATATCTGGTTAAATGTCTTTTAAAAAGAGAAGTTTCCTTCTCTTGAACATCAAATTCCAAGTCAGTCATAAAAATGTCTCGTAACTGGAAACCACGCTCTGTCCTGAGCAGGCTTCACTTGTGGGGGATGCGTGTGTGTGTGTGTGTGTGTGTGTGTGTGTGTGTGTGTGTGTGTGTGTGTGTGTGTGTGTGTGTGTGTGTGTGTGTGTGTGTGTGTGTGTGTGTAAATTTACATTCCAGGCTTTTTGGGTCTTTAGCAGGATGTATTTAGTCCTTTCAGATTCACCCTCGCCCAGTCCTTACAACTCATACGTGCATTGTAATCATAATCTTATATTGTTGTAAGCACCACTGAGGCAAAAGCCAAAAGTATAGTATATACCCCCCCCCCCCAAAAAAAAAGATAAACACCCTAATCATTGTTACCATCTAGCTAGAGAACATTACATTTCCTTTCTCAGACCCCTCTTTCATCTTTCGATTTCTTTCTGCCTTTCTTCTTCTATCATAACCCTTTCTCTCCTACAGTATCTCTCCTCTTATCTGCAGCTGAGTGTAGTGGATGCCAGCTGAGAGCAGATCTCTGTCCACGGGCCATGCCCCAGCCTCTTCCTGCTTCCTACTTGGAGCCAGCTTGCATCATGCATCATGGATGTGTCGTTCCTCTGTTTGCGTGGAAGCAGGGATGCCGCGCTGGCAACAGCAGTTTATTAATCGGGTCAGGTGGCCGCCTCAGGCAATCAATAGAGAACAGAAGGCAGTCTTACACACAAAGTTCTGTGATGTGGCTAGCTTTCGAGCTAGTGTTTAAACTGCCTCTCAAAACCAACTCAAGTTGGGCTCTGAGAGACCCCAAGCACTTTTTGAAACATACTTAAAATTGAAGTATCAGGTTGATATTTAATGATGGAGGTGGGAGGTCAAAATTTATATGATAAAGTTTTATGAAATATATATACAGTATGTATATATGAAATGTATATATGAAAAGTTCAGACTCTAAAATCTGATTGGATGAGCCACATTCAGAACCTTATATGCAATATATGGAGTTGCTCAAATCAATCATGAACAATAACAATTACAGGATTAGTTAATTACAGGATAATTTTTTTCATGTATTTTATTGAATATGTATGGACGACTATTTCCGCCATGCAGGAAAAAAAATGCTTTGTCATAATTATGACTTATGTTTTATGATTTACCAATGTCAAATTATATGAACATATATAAAGTCGAAACTATGACATTGTAATAATGAGATAAAAAGCTGAAATTCTGTCATGAAAAGTCATAATTCTGACATCGAAGGTGGACAGATTTAGAATTGTCTACCAATTGAACTTAGCGGGATTCAGGCATTCATACTTTAAAATGGCGATTCAAGATATTGCGATATTGATATCAATATTTATTGTGTTGATATTGTGTGAAATTACGTTGACAATTTTGTTTTCCTTTTTGTATTTGAACTCACAGCACGTTGAGCTGCATTTTATGAATGAAAAGTGCTATACAAATAAAGTAGTCTAAAGATTTGGTCAATTGTAACTCATAACGTGATTTTTTTAGCTCACAATCTCAACTTTTTTATCTCATAATTATTACTTAGTGTCTCATATTTTAGTGTCACTTGTTTGACACTTGCCATGACTTTTCCTAATCTTATAAAGACTTATCTTTTTCAACTTGATAGAATTCTTCACACGTCCTCCATGAAAAATGTTACCTTTCGTCTCTGAGGCTGCTGTGCCTTATCCAGTCTTTCGCTCTGTGGTTAGTCCTCATTTATGGTTTTCCTATAATCCTGTTGCATCCAGGCTGTATCACTCACAGCATCTATTTGACTAAAGTAAATCCCATCCTACTCAACCCATCGCTGACAGAAATTTCACATGCACAGTGGGTAAAAGGATGATGGTGTAGCTAACCACACAATCCAAATGCCATTTCATCCTGCAATTTGTCATGTGATTTCAGGCCAGCCCATTTTTTTTTTTTTTTTTATGGCTGCAGTAGATTGGGTTAACTGATGACACATACAAACCCCTGAGCAATTCATTACACTTTCAATGGTGAAACAGCCCCTCTCAGATATTGAGTTTTGAGGGCTGGAGATGCAAACTTTAAGATCCATTTGAGGGGGCAGTAAGATAAATGGCTTGAAGAGGGCCGATGGTTATCTGCTCTGGTAATAGATTTCTAATCTCTCTGTCTCAAATGACTGCAGTTTTCGCTCATTTTTTAACAATACTTAAAAATACTGCTCTTTATCTGCTTCTGCTGTGTAATTCAGTGTGTTACCATGCCATAAACACAGAGTGCATAGACTTTTAGTGGAAAGTAATTGTGATTTAAAAAAAAATAAAAAATTGATGTATGTCATTTTTGCAAATTTACAAATATTTCATGTTGTGCCATACATTTTTTTGTGTGTGTACTCATTTTATTATAATCCCTCATGTATTGTGGTATACTAAACAAAATATAAAATATTACATAGAGAGTAATTTAGTGATCAAAAATCCTGGTTGTAATGCCACATGAATATTAATTAACAAAAATAACAAATAACAAAAAATAACATAACTAAACAAAATTTATTAACATTATGATTAGATATAAAATCTATACAATTATCTAAAAAGCAATGCCAATAGCATATCATGGCATTTTTACTATATAAACATACATTCTCTTTAGGTGAGACGTTATTTTCAATCAAATTAAGTACTTAAATGTACTGTGCTTAACATGTATTAAAACATTATTCTTAAATCTAGCACTTGCATAATAAGGAATGATGCATAATGTATTTTTTTTTATTCAATCTATAGTTTTACTGAAAATTTAGCAAATATATAATGTTGTCATATGACAACACAATGTAATAAAGCTTTTCAATAGATAGTGGCATCAATTATATTGAATTATATAAAATAAGTGTTTACCATGATATGCCATTCATAAATACAGTTATGATTCCTGTTTCTTCTTTTTCAGACAAAAATGAACACGATAATGTTTAATGGAAAGGGGAAAAGGAGGGCAAAGTAAGTTGTTTCATATGACAAAAATGACAAAGTTCAGAATATTTTTTTTTAATAAACAATATTGACGAACGTTATTGAAGAATGTTCAAATACACCAATTTCAGAAATTTCAATTTCAAAGAAAATTATATCAATTAGAAAGTAAAATGATTTTTTTTTACTTTCGGAGGTGGGGTTGCACAACGTTGTACAATTTTCTATTGTACAACGTTGCCATTTAGCAATATTTCCTACTTTGTTGTTGTATTTTGGCCAAAAAAACTCAAATGAGACAAAATATTCCACCGTTAGAAAATAATATAAAATGGTGGGGATAAAATTGATTATGATGAAATAGATTGGTGGGTACATGTCCGTATCATAAATGATTTTTAATAAGGACCGTTTTACATTACATTTACATTATATTCAGGGCCTACATATATGGTCCTGGACATCTAAATCACTAATTGACACTAATGCTTGCTCAGTGATGCAAGTCGACTACAAGGGATCCAGGCCTATTTGATCCGGTAGCATTGATTACCGACTTGTACACAGTATTAGGCTACATCTAGACGTTTTCTCTAAATGATATACAGTACATGTCAACGTCCTTATTACCCCTTTCTCTCTCAAAGTTGATTGCTGCCATCAATCAGTTTCATGTTTTAGAAACATGATGTTAAAATGAGTTCTCTTCATCTCTGGTATCTTTATGTTCACATAGATTCAGCATTCATTTGATTTTAGCCTGTAGATGCAGACAATCTGTCCACTAGCACTGCTAACTGCTATTCTACATAATATCCAAACTTTAGCATCACAAAGAAAACACTTTGAACAGATTGTTTTAAATTAGCTTCTGGTGCATCTGAGTGCTGCATACTGTGGGTATCATGCTTGTTTGACATGTCTTTCTTATTAGGGCTGTCAAAGTTAACACATGTTATTGACTATATATGTTTATCGGATTTTTTAAGAATGTTAACATTTTCTTCGATTTTGACTTTACAATTGCTTCATTCTGTTCAGTGCGATTTCTGAAAATTGGTTGAAACATTTGGAGCTGATTGGAATTGATTGAAGCCACGGTGCAAGTGTGCTCTCTCTCTCTCTCTCTCTCTCTCTCTCTCTCTCTCTCTCTCTCTCTCTCTCTCTCTCTCTCTCTCTCTCTCTCTCTCTCTCTCTCTCTCTCTCTCTCTCTCTCTCTCTCTCTCTCTCTCTCTCTCTCTCTCTCTCTCACACACACACACTAGCGGAGCATGCCTTTATCAGTAAATGGGAAAATACATTTTAACGGACAATTTTTAAAGTCCCAGATGGAATGTTTAATAAAAGTAAAGTAATTTGTATTCTTTGCATGGTGAAATTTGCTCAACAAGTAAAATATCACCCATTTGTTAAATGCTGCCATTCATAGAAATGCTAATGTGAAACACCAGCAGAGGACAAATGCACACAGTTACATCTTACACTTGTAAAATTACACCCATGAAATGTAGATGTATTTTTTTTCATTTCAGATTTGTATTTCTTTTAATGTATTGTAGATTTGTATTTCCATGTTTTTACATTTTTATGCTGTATATTTTGTGTGTGTGTGTGTGTGTGTGTGTGTGAGAGAGAGAGAGAGAGAGAGAGAGAGAGAGAGAGAGAGAGAGAGAGAGAGAGAGAGAGAGAGAGAGAGAGAGAGAGAGAGAGAGAGAGAGAGAGAGAGAGAGAGAGAGAGAGAGAGAGAGAGAAGAACACTTATAAGAATATAGAAGAATAGTGCAGAAATAAATAACCTGCTCTGTGGGCTACAGTTGGTTAATTATATATTAAATTAGCCCATAGCTTAACCAGCTTTGGAACGGTTTCATTGCTAACTCCTCATATGACTGACCGCTTATTTTTTGCTAAGTTGTGTGTATTTGTGTTTGCCAAATGAATAAATGGGAATGCAATGTAAATACAAGTCTTATATGCTGAATTTAATTATATGATAACTAGTGGCTTGTGTTGGTGTTTATTGTGGGTGAAACAATCAGTTCCTCTCAACCCACAGCACTGATTCATGAAACAACAGTTAGCTACCATCCTGTTAAATTGGCAGTTTTCAGCTGGTAACACAAAGATAGCTTTTTTTTGTCACTATTTTACCAGATACTAGGTGAACAAAACCACAACTCCATTATGGTTCATCCACTGCGTGAAAAAACTTTTTTTAATGATTATTACAGCTCAAATATTGTGTATTTATGGAAGAATGAATGTATTGTAAGTGTTTTAAAAGAACAGATTTCTTGTGGCCTAAAAGGGATAGTTCGCCCTAAAAAAGGAAATTTCTGTCATTTACTTACCCTCAAGTTGTTCCAAACCTGTATGAATTTATTTTTTCTGCTGAACAAAAAGGAAGATATTTTGAAGAATTACGGGAACCAAACAGTTGTGGGGCACCATTGACTTCCATTGTATGAAAAACAAAATTAATACTATGAAAGTCAATGGTGGTCCACAACTCTTTGGTTACAAACATTCTTAAATATCTTTTCAAAAATACCTTTTAAAAATATTTCAGCAGAAGAAAGACATTTATACAGGCTTGGAACAACTTGTGGATGAGTTAAAAGATGAACCCACAAAATCTGTCTGAGGAAATATTTCACCCTCATGCACAATTCCTAATCATCTAGATTCCTATTAACATGACTGGATTCGCCCTGCGAAAGTCAGCAGAATGACAGTAAATGTGACCACACATTGAGGGCCTTGATAACCATGATTTTTGTCTTCTTTAACATTTTTTGTCCTGTGGATTAAATTATTGAACTTTAAGACAAAATGAACACCGTGCAAAAATTAAGTCAATAAAAAATCCCCCCCCCCCCCCCCCCCCCAAAAAAAAAGAGAAAGAAAATCCACAAATATGTTCGAGAGCTAATAACGTGTTTCATCGCACTCAAAAGCAAAGTGGGAGGGAAAAAAAGCATGAATCATCAGATACAGTCAAACAAATTGCAAAAGTACTTATAAACGGTGACCTATTTGTGTACTTACACAGAATAATTGAGCGGTAAATCCCCTGGCCAAATGAAATGCATTTCTCCAGACCGCATAGCAAAACAAGGCCTCTGGAATTGTGCGAGTCCCTGCTGGAGAGCATGAACTCTCTTCTGCCCACTCTGTGCTTAGTGAAGGAGAGCGGGAACGGGGAGGAGGGAGAAAGAAAGAGAGGAGATAGAAATAGTGGGGTGTTCATTTCTCCATAGTCTGTCCGAGGAGGAGAGATGAAAGGGAACAGAAGTGATACAGAGGGGGAGGAGCGTATATCTTAGTACGCAACACCTTCTTCAGGCTTAAGCGACTGATTGGCAAGGCGTTCTCATTTGTATTTATTTGATTAAGACTATGCATAATTCATTCCCCAAACAGGAAAAAACACATGCCTCCGGCAAGCTATTCACACACTTCCTGATCTCCACGCTGCTCTTTGAGTCTCTCAGGATTTTTTTTGATCCAGCATGTGGTGAGTGTTTATGCGGGTTCATACGCTCGCCTCCCTTGGTGTTTATTTATTTATTTTTTAGAAATAACAGAGCGCTTAGACCTTGCACGGCACTACTGTAGAATGCTTTTAAAATGTAGTGGAAGGCGTTCTCATGGCTCTGTAGAGGTTAATGAAGACTCCAGGTTGTGGCAGTAATATATATATATATATATTTTTCTTTCTTTTCTTTCACCTGTCCATCTCCACAGCAACTCAAGGGAACTGTATGTACAGTTACCGAAGAGGAGAAAAGCAGAGCCATGGTTGTGTTTTTTGAGCGGCAAAATGTTGACAGCAAAGAAATGTCCTCAACTAGAAGCAATTTCTCTAATTATATGCACATAGCATTTCTGTATAATCCCATAGATGCACAGAATGTTTATCTGGGAATCATTTAAACAAGACTCAGCCAACAAGAGGGAACATCTAGCATGTACAGTCTCTCATATATACAGAGAGAGAGAGAGAGAGAGAGAGAGAGAGAGAGAGATAGAGAGAGAGAGAGACATTTGTTAAACATTACTGCTGCAGATGCTACATGGCCCTTGATCAAAGGCTTAAACTGATACAGTAGTTTTGCTTGTACTACACCTATTCCTCTGCTAGATGGCAGCAAGGAGCAATTTCAGCCCTAAACATGCGTCCCAACTTCATTTAAACGCAGTTTAGTGATCTGTAGCAAAGAGAAAGTAGACTCCCCCCCCCCACTCCCTCTCTCTCTCTCTCTCTCTCTCTCTCTCTCTCTCTTCGAGCTAGAAGCTTGGCTCATGTAACATCAGATTTAAAACTGAAAAGGCACATCTGACTATGCGTACAAGAGAGGCCAGACATGTTTCTGGTCTACAATGCTTTTAACATTCTTTTCACACGGCTGCTCGCCGCTAAGGCCATCTAGAACTAGTCGGGTCTCGGCGGCATTGTGTTGCATAGGCGTATAAAAGCGTGTACAACGGCGGGTAGCGCGGCTTCTCAACCACCGCTGAAGCTGAGCACATCAAAGCAAAGCTGGGAAATCAGAGGAATCCCTGCATCAGTTCAGATAAGAGCTAAGTTCCATTTAGTGGCTTAGCCACATAGTGGGAACGGCCTCCTTTTTCCTCATCTCATAGCTGTTAGACTAGCCGGCTTATCTATCTTCCAGCTATGTGCCTTGGTTTATTCAGGGTGCTGTTTACCTGTCATTTTCACGGCTATTTTTGTGTTTTGCCGCAGCTACCTTTGTACTCCCAGTTTGCCATTTTCTAAATGGCTGTATGAAGGTCCTCAATTGGCCAATTGAACACGCACACACTCAGATCAAAGCTCTCGATGAGTTTTCGTGTGTGATGTTGCATGGAGTGTTGCTGCTAGCAGGAAGGGTGAATGCTAATTGACGTCCTTAATTGCTTTATTGAAAGTCAGTTCCACTTGTTGGAGAAAAGTGCCTCTGACAAGCCTCTCTTGATTATTCAGTGATCATAAGGTCGATGTATTGAAGTAACTTGCACCATATGACTGAGCTTCAGTGCCGAAAGCTATTCGGGTGTCTCTACATTTTTGTTTTGAGTAGCAGTTGACATCTTAACATTGACCTTTCAGCCTAAACTGTTAGTTACCCTTAGGTACTCATTAGTTTATTGTTCAATTCCATCAGCTAGACTTGTCATACACTTTCGCTAGGCTAGCAATCATGCGTCCTCGATCCAACTACACTTCATTTTCAACTCCGCCTCGGCTTTAAGACATGAAGAGCACGGCTGAGAAATGAGACGCACAATGGCTCGTTTATCTGCTACCTTGGACTGTTTGTGCAATATGTCATCCCCTCCTTTCTTTTATACCGAACGACGTTAGTGTGAAGGCACTCATAATGTTTCTCATGACAGATCAAATGGAAAGTGACAGTGGGAAGTTATGTATAGCCACAGGGACACCATTACACATGGTAAAATATGAGCCGGGCTTCTCGCCTTGTCTGCGTTGTGTACAAAGTGTACAAATCGCTTTTAATACGCACTTCTAAGCATCATTGGGGTTTTGTGTTGCTCGCCGTCTGTTTGCAATGAGTGGTGCACTTATTACGGGCCTACTTTTGCATAGAAGCGGTCATCAGTTTTGCTCTCTGTCCAGTTGGGCGTCTTGTACTGCGTATTTTATGCAGTTTCAGGAGGCAGTGCCTGTTCAAAAGTGTATGATGTGAGGAATAAAAAGGAATGGAACAACTAAATTGAAAAAAAATAAAAATGTTTTATGTGTATAGAAAAAATGTAACAGATAACTGCATACAGGTTCCTTTTATTTGTAAGCTGACCAATCAGAAGGGATATTTAAATAATGCAATGTCATTTGTTTCTGAAAAAGGCAAACTGCATCAAAATGTAGGTTTTTTTTCAGCGACATGTTCTATATAGAATTTCTAACAGGTTTTTAGAATAACAGTTTCCAATTTATGAGCAACTCTACAGATTTTTAAACAATCTCAAAACACATGAAACTGAAAGACAGACATTTGCCTTAATGAAAGAATGAAGTTCTTTTGCACACAGGTGAGTACAGTAGACTCACTGGTTGATGGTGCTGTGCGATTTGTTCCGTTTGTTTAATATATTAGGAAGTGCATCCTGAAATAACAATTTTGGCCAATATAAAACCATTTTGAGAGTGAAATATGGATGATTCTCAAGGAAGCAACTGGAGGGACCATTTATAATTAATACAATATTTATAATTAAAAAAGAGAAAATAAAGTACTGAGGGAGAAAATAAACTATATTGAAAATGTAATAAATAATAATAATAATAAAAAAAAACCCCACAATACCGCTTTATTTCATGCAGTACCCCAGGCGATACCTTCTCTCAAAAGAGCTGAATCTCATGTGAAGCACTGCAGATGCTTTAAAGTGCCATCTGTGACAACTGCTACTGGCTGTTTCAGAGTTGTGCAAGAACAAACACCTTCAAACAATAATAGTTTATGTAACCACCTACTGTAAATGTTATTTGAGTTTATATGATGTTCCTGCAATTACCAACTGACTTAATAGGCTATCTGCTTGAATCCAGCCTGTGAATAGATGCTTGCACTTATTAATGTTTAATGAATCCTTAATACGACACCTCAAGTAATATGTTGGTAGAGGTGGTTTTGATCTCTCTTGAAGACTTTGTGCAGCAGTAGATGCTATTCAGAGAATTATATGTTATTACTTGTCTAAATTTGGCCAGTTCCAATACTCAAAGTGGGCCGGTTCTTCAACATTTTAATCTGTAGCATATACTTTTTCTTTCAGCACTTCTCACATGTTTTCACCCTTCATGGCATTTGCAAATCCTTTGACTTTTTCATCTGGAGCAAACAGTATTAAGGGGATGTTCTCAATGAAATGTTCTTGATTTCTTTCAAATAAAATGTATATATTAGGTCAGGATTTGTAGGGTCTACTTAAAACCTATTACATTTTTAATAATAATAATAATGCATTACTGTGATTTCAGTATCTCAGAAAGGAGAACAAAAACAGGAGACATGAAAAAATAATGTTGAATTGCCTCAAGCTATCAGACATGCTGTGATGTGAATCCATCCACATGACCTTTGACCTGGATCAATGGTGTGTGTTGTAAGATATTTGTCAAGTAGAGGAAAGTTTGGGGCAGCACAGTGTTTCTCCAGTATCTTTCTAAAGCCTTTTTTAATATATCAATGCTATGACAGACTGTCATTGCAGCATACTGCTGCGTGGCTCAGGTTAAAGAATGATGAAGACCGCTTCTAATACCCGTAGCTTTTGTTAAATCCATGTTTTAATTAATACAGGCTTAGGAGAGATGATTCATTCTGCCAGTTATTAAGAAATACTTTCAGGCTTTTAATGCCAATTTCCCCTTGTTTAATTTATCCTTATCAGTGGTATATGAATTGTAACTTGACCATGAAGGCCAATGCTGCGGAATTAGGTAGCACCTGAATGCAGTGTTTAACACTAACAATGCATAAATTATAATGTGCAGATACATGCCTTTTATACTTTATATCGCTAATTATAGAAGCGCTGAGGATGACTGTACGAGTCCAAAAGGTCTGATTAGAACTTGCTAGTCATTTTTCTAATTGAATCTTTTCATTATAATTTATATTATCAGCAAACCATTTTTAATGAAAGAATAAACATTTTTAATTGACGAATTAACATTTGTTCTTTAATAAGCAAGTAAATCTGACCATCATGATCAATGTCACAAATTTGCATATTTGTGACTAAGACATATAAAAAATCACAATGGTTTTGCAATTAGTTTTAAAGTTTTTTTTTTAATTATTATTATTAAACTCACAACAATCACAAATGTACATTCATGTGAAAAAAAAGAAGGAAATCATGTCCGGAGGGGATATTTTGTTTTATGACCCAACAAGTTTGATTAAACCATCAACATATGAGGAATATATATATATATATATATATATATTAAATATGAGAGAAGAACAAAACACTTAACTTGGTTAAGGTTTAACTTTGTTAAAAAAAGAAAGAAAAAGAAATATGAACAAAAAATCCTACAGTATTTTGTGGTTCTCTCTTGTTTTTGCATGTGTTCATACTTTATTTGTATGACGGCCTGGCCAGAAATTTGTTTCATTGTGTTATCACAAATAATTGACTCCAAGCACAACTACACAATCTTTAACACATTTTGTTAAATTAATATTTGAATAAAGGGTGAATATTTCAATGTCTACTTATCTACTCGCTTTTTCCAGTTTTAAATGTGTTTCTTGATTTGGTTCCGCAACAGTTGAGTATCTGAAACAGCATAGAACAGGATGTTATGTCACTACTATCGGCGAGAAACCTCTCTTTAGCACAACTGAAACGATCAATTGACAGCTATGAAGAAGCTTTGGGTAATACTCAACAAAAAACCTCACCCTTCTCGTGTGCTCCGAGCTAGATCAATATGATCTTTAATGAAGTGAAAAGGAAAGGTTTAAACACACAGGAAAGCAAACAAGAACGAGACAATACCGAGTAGCTTGCTTAAATGTGTATTCATTTTCATAGACTCATAATAAACACAAAAAAATAATAATTTGCTACAAATAATGTCCTTTAATTATGTCCCCCTCTAATATTGATAAATGCAATTATTTGCAATTCATTTGTTTAGTTGATCACCATATCATTCTTTATTTGATTAATTCAACACAAGAGTTAGCCTGCTAAATTCAGGAGATGGGACGTTGTGACCATGTCTACTGTTTTATTGAAATGAGGTGTCGTCTGGATTTGCTGCAGTTTATCTTTCCCTCTTCACATAGCCCTCCCTCCCTCCCTTTCTCTCCCCATCTCTCCTCTCTTATTCTGACTCTGAGTTCCTTTGCTGAGACACTTTGATATTCTTTAGCATGAATCACAGCCACACCTCCACTTTCTTCTCTCTTTCTCTCTCTTCATCTCCACATTGTCAATCTTTTATCTCCCTGTCGAGAGAAGAGCAATCAATGTTATGAATATTTTGTAACCGCTGGCAAGGAATTGTACCACCAACTGTACTGCATCCTAGAGGGCTTTGCAGTGTGTGTTTTGTTTATGTTTTGGTGATGTGGAGTCAGAGAATCTGTTTGATTTGACCTCAGGTAAAAGGAAAAGAGTTAACAGGCCTTATGTACCTGGAGTGCAGAAGAACAGATAAATAAAAAGAAAAGGCCTGGGGAAAATAATGTGTTATTCTGTGATTAATATTGGCTGACTCTCTCTCTCTCCTAGCGTTTTTCCCGTGGTCCGCTTTTCGGCAGGTTGCTCTCCATTTCTTCCGATCGGGGGCATCTCCGGGTGCGCCATTGTCATGTTTCATGTCTTCCTTTATTCGGTCCATCCATTGCTTCTTTGGTCTTCCTCGGGGTCGCTTTCCTTCAGGGTTGAGACGAAAGGCCCTCTTCGCCGTTGACTGGTTTGCTGCTGCCATTGATGCGACCAATGATACCCAACCAATGTGTTGCATCACCTGTCGCTGGGACCAGAGCCACAGTTAGCCTAGTACCCAAGGGTCCTCGTTTCCAGCCGACGACGCATGGAGGAGGTGGTTGGCTTTTGTCGGCTGACTAACATATTGAAATTAAGCAATGTATTTATTGTAGGATTTATTGCTTAGTTTAAATTTTTCACTTCCTCAGGCAACAATTATGTTTTATTCCTTACTTTTCTAGCATTATATTTTTCATATTTTGAGACATATGAGACATTTATCATAATGGATTTATGGAATGTTTGTGGTATGTTTATTTTTTGGTATTACAAGATTGAACATGTTAAAATAAAATAAACTATGGTGTGTTATATAATTAACTTTAACTAACAATGAAAAATACTTCTATTGTAATTTATTAGTTAATAGGTAACACTTTACAATAAGGTTGCATTATTAAACATTAGTTAATGTATTAACAAACATTAGCTAAAAATGAGCAATACATTTGTTACAGTATTTATTAATCTTTGTTAACATTAGTTAATACAAATAAAATAAAATAAAAGTTTAAAAAAAACTAATGTTGTTTACTAATGTTAACAAATGGAACGTTATTGTAAAGTGTTACCAGCTGGGGTATTACAAGTAACACGAGTTTCATAATTAGATTACTTTTTCAAGTAACTAGTATAGTAACACATTACTTTTAAATTTGCTAAAAAAAAAAATCTGAGTTAATTTTTCAAATAAGTAACGCCAGTAAAGTGCAGGGGCATTGTGTGCGCGGGTGGTTATTGTATTGTAGATAAATCTCACTTTATTAACCAGTCTTTGATTCAGTTCAACCATACTAATAAGCAAAAATGACTTTAGATAAACATCACATTTAATTTAATTATTTAATCATTGCTGAAGTAAGAGTGTTGAACTTTAAAGCTGCAGTCCGTAGTCTTTCCTCTTTGTCGCCATCTCTGTCTGAAATCTGCAATTGCAGTTATTAGCATTATTATTAACTTTACGTGGGTTGTGCCTCGGCACGGATGAATCCAATGTTTTGAGGAGAATGTGCGGCTGTCAGTCACCGCGCTGGTGTGGATCCTGTCATTCGGAATCACGGATTCTATTTTTTGGAAGTATGACCAACATAAGAAGAAATGTAGACTTTGAAATGTCATCTGAACAAGTAAGTAACATCCACTTTTGTTCTGACCAACTAAGGGGGAAAAAGCATTGCAGTAAATTGCTCTGATTAAATCTAACGATCGCTTATCATATCACGTCAAACCGTGCAAATTATACTTTGTTCTTAAATTGTTAATGTTAACAACATCAGCATTGCGTGACTACATTTAATGTGTATTAGGGCTACCTGTAGTTCAGTTCATTTCTGTGCAGTCTAATTTCTAATTGTCATACCAACAAATTAATGTTCCTTAGAACTGGTTCTCTTTGAAATACAAACACATGTATCTGTAATCAGATGCATATTTATTGCATTATTCAATATTCCAATGCAAGGAAAAAAAGCCGTCTCTGCATCCGTTTTGAACCCCTTCAAAACACGGAGTTCACGCCACCTTTCAAAAGCCCTTCCGATATTTAGGTGTTCAAGCACGAAGTGCTGAAAACCTATTGTAATTGTAAGGATTTTTATTATTATTATTATTATTTTCCCCTAAAACGCATCGTGCAGCCCAAACCGTAAGTGCTGGAGCTCTGAAACTTTGCCAGTAGGTAGTACAAAAATCGAGGAGAGGTTATCAAATTATGAGCCCGATTGGCCCATAGGTGGCGCTATAGCGCAAAAAACAAAAAAATGGCACTATTTTCCTTAAATCTCAATAACCCTTTGTCCCAGCCTCAAGTGTCTTATATCATTGGAATCCTTGGCTCAAGCCGAACAAAAAAGGCCTCAAGGATTTCATTTCCGGTATGCAAATTTTTTCGCTATTTCCGGTTTTGTCCAAAACCTACTTTTGCGAACTAGTCCAAGGTTTTTTGCCCGATCAGAACCAAACCAGTGCAGAAATGTTCTCTGGAGTCTGAATATCAATAATTATTGAAAAAAAGTTGAAATTTCGATTCACTGTCACTAAGGGGCGTCAAAACGTTCGCAGGAGGCGGAGCCAATTTTACTAAAATGGCTATAACTCGTGAACGAAATGAGATATTTTTACCAAACTCGGTACATCTATGTATGAGCTCCATTTGAGGTCACAGTAAAAAAATCGCGACGATCAAACACTAGGTGGCGCTATAACATTAAAAAAACATAAAAGGGGGTGTGGCCACCTGACCGTTAGTCCGATTGACTCGAAATTTGGTATGCAGTGTCTTGGTCCAAGGTACCATGTATGTATAAAAGGATATTGGCGTATCTCAAAAAACATGGCCACCATCGACCAATGAAGTTTAAGCACCTATGAGACAAGGTTAACGAAGGCCAATCGGAACGAAACTCGATGGGCATGTTCATCTCATGGCCCAAGAGGTCTGTAAGAGTTTTGAAAGAAATCGGCCACTAGTTGGCGCTAACGAGTTTTACGGCTCTGTAATCACGTGGTGTTGCACACATCCCCCCAAAATGCATATCATTTGATAGATCTCCTCATGGTGAACAACTTTGCCTCTAGAACCATTGCTGTCAATCAAACCGTTCATTAAATATTCACGAATATGTTAAAAACCTACTTTTGCGAACTAGTCCCTGGTTTTTCGCCCGATTGGAACCAGACCAGTCTAGGACAATTCTCTGGACTCTCTAGATCAATAATTATTGAAAAAAAGTTGAAATTTGCCATTTGGTTCATTATAACAGGATCATTTATAAAAAGGGGCGTGTCAAAACACACTCAAAAGCCTATAAATCATAAATAAAAACTCAGAACTTCACAAAAATTGATGAGCATATGTGTCATACCATGGTGAAGAAGCATGCAAAGTTTCATGGAGATCGGACAATAGGTGGCGCTATAACTGTTGAAAAGCTTTAAAACCATACATTTCCTATGGTAAATTGCCTGTATTGGCTGTAAATGGTCTTTTCCATCTATGATCGTATAATTTTCATATCTTAATGTTAAAAAACCAGTGCAGTACAATTATCTGGACTCTCTAGATCAATAATTATCAGAAAAGGTATAATTACTTCATTTGGATGGCTATAATAGAGTGTAAATCGGATGGCTATAACAGCTATAACAGCTTGGATGGCTATAACAGCCAAAAAGTGGTATTTTACTGCCCCCTGCTGTCATTTCATCATACTTCTCTCTAATATTTTTATATATAATTGATATTTAGACTTTATTAAATCATTATTTTAACATTTACAATCACATTTTGTCAAAATTCATCTATTGCTCTGTACTCTCTAGAACAATAATTATAGGAAAATGTATAACTTCTTCATTTGGATGACTATAATAGGGTCACTTCAATATGTAGCCTTGAGCGAAAGCCAATATCTTTTCAATAAATGCTCATAGCTTCTTAAAAAAAGGTCAAGAACAGCTATAACAGCTTGAAAAAGGCTAACAGCCAATAAGTGGTATTTTACTGCCCCCTGCTGTTTAAAAAAAGTCATTTTGTCACACTACTCAACTATAATTAATATTTAGACTTTATACATTCACTATTTTAACATTTACAATAACATTTAGTCAAAAATCATCTATTGAAGTGACAATTGAGTCACATTGGATCCTGAAGTTCCAAATGTCTCTATCTACATCAGAATGAGCGTGTGTAGATTAAATTATATGAAAAACATGGCCTATTGTATAAGTAGGCTGTAATAGCACTGTTGTCCACTAGATGGAGCAGCAGCATTAGACATTTTTAATCTTTTTTTATCAGCTTTCAGCATTGGCTAACAAACAAATGCTTAAAGCATTTTCTTTAATTAGTTTTATATTATTACATTGCAAAGAAATATGTGAAATGCTCATATACCATTAAAACTGATTTTCACAATAACATATCCCAAAAATGTGTGTGTGTGTGTGTGTGTGTGTGTGTGTGTGTGTGTGTGTGTGTGTGTGTGTGTGTGTGTGTGTGTGTGTGTGTGTGTGTGTGTGTGTGTGTAAGCATGCATTATGGAGTTAACATGAAAAAAATGGTTTGCTTCAGTGGAGAATACTGGAGAAACAAAGTAGTTGAAAATGAAAGTGAGCCAATAAGTGGTCTTCTACTGCCCTCTGCTGGCCACTCTTCTTATTAATAGTCTTTTTTTGTATATAGACACTATAAAATCACTTATATAACAATTACTATTATAACACATTCATATTTTGTCAGAGTTTATCACTTCAATTGTTCTTATGCTTCATATAATTGCTATCAACGTGGTAAATCATGGTAAATAATGCCAGAAACATGGTAAATCATAGTAAAAAAGGTAAATCATGCTAGAATCCTGGTAAATTATTCTAGAATGTGCTATATCATGGTAAATCATCATATAACATGGTATATCAAGGTAAACTATGGAAAATCATGTTAGATTCATGGTAAATCATACTGGAACATGGTAAATCATGAAAAATCACACTGAAATGTAGTATATCATGGTAAATCATGCTTGCTACATAAAACTTAATGTCTTTTGATGCTTTTGTGCTTAACGGCCTTAAAGGCCTTAACTGCTTGAACACCGCTAAATGCTGCTAGTTATCCTTGTTTTCGCATGGGCCCGTTTGCTGTCTCTTTTTTTCTGTAGCCACTCCGAAGTCCGAAGTCTTTTGCATTTTACAACGGGTAAATCTCCAGTTGTCACTGGTGATTTTCGTTTGAATCTTTCTGGATTTGCCATAAAATTGATAAGTTTAATTATATCAAGTGCTGTGAGAAAAGGCTATAAATCTCCACCTCCAACATCCTCACACGCAATATAGCCTACTAGCCGAGACTCCTTCTTTATGTGTACAGATGTGACGTAATGACGCAAAGACCCGCGGAAATCCACCAGTACCACTGGAATTAAAAACATTATTACAAGCTTACCGTTTAGAATCGAGCTAAGGCAAGCAGATAGTTCTGAACACTGGCTGGTTATACTTGCTCAAACCCAAAAACGTTATGGACTGCAGCTTTAAATACAATACACTACAATTACCATCATGTTTACACACAGCGCACACAACACCTCTGCACTTACTCCCGATTTCTTTCAACATGACAGTAGATGTGTCAGTCAATAAATGAGAAAACAGTAACTTGCTTATTTGACAAATTAACTCAGATATGTTGTTATAAATTAAAAAGTAATGCGTTACTTTTCTAGGTAATTGAAAAAAGTAATCTGATTACTGTGGCGAGCAGAACGAGGCCGAGGGCCGTGAGAGAGGGGCGCGAGGCTGGTGGCGTGATTACTGATGAGCGACACCTGCGTGACGCACCGGTCTCGATCTCCACTGTCGTCGCTCCTCCTTTTATGCTTCCGCTCCTCCGTGAGAGATACGAGACCGGTGCGTCGCGCAGGTGTCGCTCATCAGTAATCACGCCACCGGCCTCGCGCCCCTCTCTAACGGCCCTCGGCCTCGTCCTGCTCGCCACAATTACGTATCTCACTTATTAATGTGAGTTACATGTGATGTGTTACCCCCAACAATGTGATTCACAACCATAAAAAGCATTGCTCATGATTTGATCAACTTTAACAAAATTGTATGTTAGGTCAGAATTTGAATCTCAGTTTCTAAGCATACTAAATTATAAAAATGGTATTTCTAAAAAATAGTTAAAGAGTAATCACAGGTATGTTTGTTTCTAAAAAAAAATGAATTGCATTGTTCATCTAAGATGACATTTGGATTAGCACAGTCTCTGTGTGAATGATAAGTGTACTGCCTCGGCAGGCCCTCTGTGTTCTCAAATAACAATCAACTGTGAGCACATAGAAGAAGTGGCGTCGCTCGCCACATGACATTCTATCGCCTAATGAAATTTAGGATCATCATTTGAGCATGATAATGGGTAATTGAGTTCACATTTAGCCAGCTATTTATAATAAGCAAAGCCTCGGCAGGACATGTGGAGAGGATGAAATGGAGAATACAGGGGGGAAGAGTGGGATAAACATTGCGGAACTAAAGGGGTGTCCACTGAGGGCCACTGCGATCACTTATGACCCTCATGGATGGGTGAGCGATCTGACATGTGTGACAGTTTCAGGAACAGGAAGTGCTCCCTCCATGACTCTGTCAGTGGAACGTGTGGCACATGTTTTGATGATATGTCATGATGTCATAGGTTTCCTATTTCAGAGTCAAGGTCAATTACCTGTTTAGATCCTGAAATGAAAGGCAGCGGTGGTTCCGAGCATTTTCAAAAAGACCGACTTGATCATAGGCCTTCAAACATGCACTCTCTGATTTTTTTTAGACTGCTTCCACACTGTAAAAATGTTGTTTTTCGAAGTAATTGAAAGGTTGTCAGAGTACATTTTACAAGAAAAGAAAACAACTATTTCAGTCTTTCTACTTTCTATTTTCATGTTTAATTCAATGTGTTACTTGCTGTTTCTTTTGTAATCATCACACACACATTTTAATTGTTTATGTATGTGTGTATTTATTCTGGGCCAGAGTGAAAGTTTTAATTAAAGGTTTGCCTAAAAATTGCAAAACCATTTATTGATGAATATATGCTCTTGGCTGTTTTATTATTATGGCAGAAATCACAGTCACGTATCAAAACATATTTAAACAAAGGTTTTCTGAAAAGTAAAGGCGAATGACGCCAGTGTGTCTGATCAAATGAGCTTCAACGTTGAAAAAAAGAAGAAGATTGAACTGTAAAAGGCCAAAAAAATCTAGATTTCAAGTGAAGAAAAAATCCTAATGAGCATATCAATAAAACTGAACACTATAGGAAATGATTCCCCTGAAACAAAGAGTGCTGCCTTTGAGGTGAAAGTGATTATAGAGTAACTGACTACCATAAATATTCTTTCTTTGTTCAGCCGGGCATTGAAAAATGCCCTCAAAAACTGAGAAGTTTCCTGAATTAAACACATATGGGATGCGGATATAACCTGATGAAACGTTCTATTGATTTATTAGCTTGCACAGTACTGCAGGTACAACAAGTCAATAACTTCAAATCTAAAACACTTGAGTAAGTGAAATTATTGGAGCAGGATTACTGTCCAAGGGCCAGTGAGACTGAATAGTGTTTGTTTGACTAAAACGAAACAACCGGGTAATCTAATCTGACCTGTCGTGAATACATTGCAGTCAGAATGCATGAAAAGCAAACCAAGATAAAAAAAAAAAGTCTGGCATTAAAAAACTGATAGATATTTCCAGTGGCAAAACAACCGTAAGTCACTCATATTCAATGAGAGTTGGCTATTTGAGGTAACGCCAATTTGTGAGCGTGGCCAATGCGACAAAGTTTACTTAATATATATATTTATTTATACATTATTTATTTTTTGTTTAATGAGAGATAATGTGCAATAAATATATATGAAGAGTACATTTACAGTGTATACTTTTTGAAAAGGCAATTTCAGAAAGCTATGGCCAATTTGTTCAACTCATTTTTGACTCATGGTTGCTTTTATGTTGAGTTTAGATTACCTTTCAGTAGTCAAATTCACTTTACTTTGCTAACTTCAGTTTCGTGGACCTATCATGTAGACTATATCTGCAGCAAAGTACAGCAGAGAATCTACTTTTTAAGGAGACTTGGGTCATTCGGAGCGAGTAGCGAAATCCTGTCTCTTTTCTTTGTGTCAACAATTCAAAGCATTCTGCAGTATGGAGGCGTAGTGTGGTTTGGGGGACTCTCAGCTCATTTGAAGGCCAGGATTCTTTGGCTCCTGGGAATCTGTTCCAAATTGGTGGGACACTCAGTGGAGAAAGCGTTCACTGAAAGCCATGTACTGCATACTGTTAGGCTGGCTGATAAAATCTCCCAAGATTCTTCCCATGTGTTGCATCAGGAGTATCAACTCCTGCCCCCTGGGAGGCGCTATATGGTCCCAGAAGGCAGAAAAAAACAAATATAAACACTCATTTGTTCCTCTGTCAATATCGCTGCTATCTATTTATGTTTTTTTATTAATGACTCTATTTTTTTTTTAGCTTTTTTAGGTTGTGTGTTGTAATTGTTGGAGCTTGTATTGCAAGACAAATTTTCGTGTATTCTGACAATAAAGTGCTATCTATCTATCTATCTATCTATCTATCTATCTGGTATGGTAATAGAGATTGGCATTGGTAATGGGTATGGCAATGTTTTAATGTATTTGGTCTTGGCGGAATAGATCTGCTACGCTGCTGCATAACATACATTAATTAACCCCATAGATCTATAGAGGTGGAGCTGGGGAGCTCCACCTGAAAGCAAGCTGCAGAGTGTTAAAGGGGTGGTATAATGCCCTTTTCACAAGATGAACAATAAATATCTTATGTCCCCAGAGTGTGTATGTGAAGTTTTAGCTCAAAATACCCCGCAGATATTTTTATATAGCATGTTAAAGTTGTCACTTTTTGAGGGGGAGCAAAAACGCACCGTTTTTGTGTCTGTCCCTTTAAATGCAAATGAGCTGCTGCTCCCGACACAGTGGGCGGAGCTTCAAGAGCTTGTATGTTAGCAGCTCCAGTCTCACGCAGACACGCACTAAAATGTCAGAAACTGTTCTGCCTTTTATGTTTAAACCAGAGTCAGACAAACATGGAGATACTCAAGAAGAAGTGACAACACGTAGAATGCAACAGGGCGTCTCTGAATGGTTAGTTGATGAATATATGTTGCTGATGTGGAGTTAACTATCTTTGATTAGCATATTCTGTCATGATAATCTATAAAAATCGATCGTATAGGAACTGTTGTGAGATGCACACAGAGTGACTTTCTATTGCATGTGAAAAGAGGATGCTACAGTTTGAGCAGACTCACAAATATGCTCTTCTACAACAACTCTTCCTCTTCTCAACATGGACTGTGTGTTCCATGTAGGATTATAACAAGTTTTATGTAAATTTAAGGTTTATGTAAATTTTAGGGTTGGTGATGTCACTAACCCGGGAGGAATGTCGTGTAGTCCCTACCAGCCGTTTGTTGTAGTCCTTAAAAAAACATTTATTTAAAAGCAAATATCTCCCTTTGCTTTGAACTTTGAGCATTGTAACTTTGCAGATGTTGTTTGTGCTCAAACAGCAACATTACACACTAACTAAAGTTAGAAAAGTGAAATCCTAATCAACCACCCCTTTAACAGCAACCAATTTTCTGTGCCATTTAGATAACGACATGATTGCTACCAATAAGTTAAAGACCTATCACCCATTCAGAGTTTCATGCCAGAACTATGTCATTTTGTAGACAGTTTTTAACAGTTTTTTTTCTTGTCTTTTATCTTGTTGTTGTGATGTTGAAAATGATAAAACTACCCACTGATTTCTAAACACCCCTACCATTTGGTCAAATTTGATAGTTTTGAAGTGTTTTTCTTTGTTCAGTCAAGAGCACACAGAATAGCACATGTCTGCTGCAGGCACAAAATTCATGTATAAAGATGTCGTTAACGCTTCCTTTTACAGTAAAGTACTTACGTGTACTTACAGTGTACTTACCTAGAAAGTACTGGCTAATATAAGGTAAGTACATGGGTTAGGGGTAGGTTCAGGGTTAGTACCTAGTTATTACCCAGTAATTATAATTACTATAATAAGTACATAGTAAGTACATGGGTAACAGGACTGTAAAAGGAAGCGTTACCAAGATGTCATGTGTCCTCATGCTTTTTGTCTCTCCTCCACTTTGTTGCCGGTCGGCCTTGTGAGATTTCTCCCATGGCGTCTGTCTTAACTGGAACTTTTTTCAGCGCCTTCAAAAAGTCAAACAGCTGAACACGTTTAGCCGATAATTGTACAAGGAGATCAATGGGATGGACGGGGGGAAGATAGTATAGTGCACGGATCTATGAGCACTGTTGATCCAGCACTGATGGATGTCAGAGAGGAGATTTTTGAGCTGAGCCCCTGGTGTGGGAGACGCTCAGCAGGACAGGAGGAGCAGAGAGAAAGCCTCCAGCACCGATCACCGATCTCCACTTCAGGTCCTCCGCTGAGCTCATGTCAGCCCGCACGGCTACATCAAAGTGACGCTCTATTAGACAGATCTTCACCCTCTTCTCAACCGATTCTAATCTGGGTTTAAATTAATGTGCCGCTTGACCCATAGTAAGACATTTTGTGTAACCAGACGAGTCTATGCTGTCATACTCCTCACCTACAGTCTACTGTAGCACAACTGTGCAGTTTCTGTGCATTTATTCCCAGGTGTCAATAAATATAACAAACTGAGTTACTACATTAGGGGAGAGTGGGGTAAGATGTGTCACTTAAATTGTCCTATTTATGAGAAATTAGATTATATTTGATTAATTCTATTAATATTTTACTTTGTCTGCAATCTGCAAAAAAATTCTCTATATGTTAAATTATACAATTAATTACAAGATACACAAGCATTTAAGTGTTCAGGTGTAACATGTACACTATGTTCTGTTTTGTTTTCACTGTGCTCATTTGCCTGTGCTCCTCGTTAGTCTCCCTGGTTTTTAATTAGTTAATGTTTTACCTTGATTACTCTCCCTGTGTATTTAAACCCTGAGTGTGTTCTGTTCATTGTCTCATGTTGTCAATGTTATCGTGGTTGTGTTTCCAGTGGATTTCTGTTATTCTCCTGCATGTTCCTGGGAAGATTAATAATTAAAGTTGATTAATAATGAATTGTGTTATACTCTCCTGCTTTGTGCGCTTATTACAGCCACCAAACCTGACATCTGGGTCTGTAGGTTTTAAAAAAAATAAATTAATTCTTTTATTTTGCTACAATGTATTACATTTTTTAAAAGTGTAATACTTTGTACAATAATGCTTTGTCTGTAAATGATGGTTTATGGATGCTCTTTCCTGTGCGATGACATTAGCCAATCATAACAGTGACTGTTTACTGACAAGTGACTTGGCTTTTGGCTTGCTTAGTTGGGAACATTTAATATTCAACAATATTATTGATCTGCCTTACTTAAGGTGGACGTTGATGCAATTTTCTTCTAGAAACAAACTTTGTTGTATTATTTTCATGTTATCACTGTGAAGCTGCTTTGATACAATCTGTATTGTAAAAAGCGCTATATAAATAAAGGTGACTTGACTTGACTAATACGGTAATGGGATGAAAAGTTTTCTAGATCCCTTTAGTGCCTCTTGGGTACAACTGTAGAAGTTGATGGACCACTCTTTGCATGGTTAACCTATACAGCCTAGATCTTTAACAATCCATTAATCTCCACAATCCTTTTAAATTACACGAGAAGAAGCATGTAAAGACTTTTACTATCCTGGGCACAGATTCTTGTCAGTGCTCCCATCAGGAAAGCGCTATCGGATCCTGAGGACAAATAAAGAGAGGCTGAGAAGGATTTTTAATCCTCAGGCAATCCGGTTATGTATTTTTGAGAAGTCTGCAGAATTTTTACTTTTACACACACAATTATATATTTATTTTACAACTTTTTATTCATGTTATTTTTGATATATAGATTTTGATATATTCATTATAATGTAGTTTCGTTTGTTATTGTTGCATTGTGGGACAAGAAACTGTAGAAAAACATTTCACTACATTACATCACATCACACACAATGACAAATAAAGGACCTTGAACCTTGAAGCAGCAGAGAAGACGTTTTCATGGCTCGCCGTGTTTAACACAGCAGAACATCGGCAGACAGTGCAACCTAATCAACATGGCGAGTCACTTTCTTTCCCCAAAGAGCGTCTGAATTGCTACGAAAATGATCAATTTAAAAACCATGCACCTCACGGTATTAGTCCAAAATCTGACAGCCTTCCACATCTATCTTGCGTGAGCACTGTGGTGCAGCGTCGGCGGAAAGAGGCCAGCGCATCCCGCTTTTAGATTGCAGACTTGATTACCTATTGATTTTCTGCAGCGTCCCCATTATGAGTATATCTGTAACAAATGCATAGAGCTCATTTTTTTTAGCTTATGGCACTCACTAAGCTTCCATAGAGTCAGACACTAGCACTGCAATATGTTTACATGAATGATTAGTCATTTTCAGCAGGCTGAAGTTTTTTGGTCTTAATTACTACTAATGACAATCTCATAGCCTTGAGGAATAAATAAGCATTATCAAATAGCGTTCACTGATATTTTTCATTAATCAGTCATCATGTTGGCAATATGCATACTGTACATTACAAGCCACGCTTTGCAGTGACACCCATCCAGTTCACACAGACAATATCAAATGCTTTAAATGTGGATGCATGTACTATCTACACTATAACACATGTGTATGTGCGAACAGTAAATACACATGCTATACATGTGCTGACCTCTCAAGCCCCTTGTTTTAATCCTCCATGCTTTAAAGTGAATGATAACAGGAAGCCTGGAAACTTTGAATTAGATCACAGAAATCAGGCGACAGCATCGCTCCCTGCCTTTGGACTGATGCACGTTGCCATGGCAACCTGTCAGTTCTATACCCTTCAAAACAATTAGAATTCAACACCGTTGCCACTGCCAATGCTCACCGCATCACACTCCAGTCCAGGGCTGTGGATGGATTGTGCAAATTGCATGCGGTTGCATCTCTCTCGCGCTCTCAGTATAGAATCAAAAGCTTATCAGAAATAGAAACCGGGGCTATAGAGGCTGTTAACAGGGAGGACGCACGCAACTAGATCAGGGAACCTGACTAATCGTTGTTTCTCAGTTGTATAATAGTATATTGGTTGTAGCAGTTTTGCTCTGTATTCATTGGCTGGTTTGGTGCCCTTTTGCACAATCTAATTTACTTTAATGAGAACACTGCTGTCTGCAGTGTCACATTTTTCGACTTGATTTTAGACAAATCAATGCTTTGAGCATGCTCTCGAAGCTTTAGTTGCAAGAAAAGACACTGTTTAAATGGATTACTTATCGAATTACTTGGAAAAAGACAAATGTTTCTTCAAGAGATGGATTAGGTGTTGCTAACACCAATTAGCAATTTTATAACCATTGTAAGGGATATTTTGATCCATAATGATCCATACCACCACAGGTATAAATTGCATTTTAAAATAAATTCAAATATGAAACAGTTATTTTAAATGGATTTCGGAATAGTGTTTCAACATGGATTTTTGTCCCTCCATTTTTTATTATCAAACAGCTACAGTCTTGGTGAGCACGAGAAACTTCTTTAAAAAAAAATAAAAAATTTAACCAACCTCAAAATTCTGAACGCAGTAATCAGTAACAGTAACATCAAGAGTTTAGATGATTCCTATCTCACATACAGACCGGCTCATTATCCTTGTGTCTTACTGCCCATTTTATGGGCAATCAGGTCGTATTTATTTTATCATAGGCATTTATTTATTCTGACAATATTTACAAGCTTGTTTGTCGATCCATTTGTTGATAGAAACTACCAATGCAGGCATCTTTTGCACCTATTGGCTTGATGAGCAGGATTCTAAGTGTCCACAAAAGGTCAAAAGTGTCTTGCACTAAATTGAGCTGAGCTGTTAAAGGTGCCACTGTAGGGTGGGAGACAGCAATTGCCACAGCTGATTGATTAGCTGCCAGCAAAGACATGTTCCTGGGGAACGGGAGAGCCACGTTCCCCTACATCTGCATTCACCGCTCTGTTCTGCTGGGTTGCACTCATTGTTTTCAATTGAGTTAGCAATTCAGCATAGATTCAATCAATTAAAGCAATATTGCTTCAAGCTGCCATTTGAATGGCAATATTACATTATCTGTCTAAGTATTTTGGCAGCATTAAACCTAGCATGGTGTGCTGTCCATAGTAGAAGCATCTCAACAGATGCTTTAGAAAATATTTTAGCAAGGTATCAGCTAATAGCATATAAATAGCATATAATTTATTTTAATTTAAAAGTTTTCTTCGTTGTTTACTATGATTACAAAAAAAGTCCAGTCTTTTAAAGGTGCTGTATGTATTTTTAGTAAAGCATAAAAATAACTTAATATGTTTGCAGTTGTTTAGAAAACATGCTAAGTTCACATTCTCGTTTCTCCAAAAAACAGTTCTACAGCCAGTTAACTTTGAAATGTGGGTTTCATGTTGGAATGACTCTTTTTTTTTTTTTTGGTCCATGTGATCCCGACCACTGCCAATTACCGAATAGTATTTCGACACCCTGTGTTGCCAGTTGGATTAATATTTAGAGATTAATATTTAATTAATCTTAAATAGCACAGCGTAGAGGAGAATGATAGAGAACTACTTTGAATATTAATTTAGAATTTTGAGCATAAAAATATAAATTACATATAAAGTAACATGATTGACAATGAAAAATGACACCGAAAAGTGATTCAAATATTTTATTCAAATAAATGAATGCTCGTACTGATCTTATTCATCAGGTCTCACACACTTCAGCATCACGGTCACCAGTTTAGCACTGACACCCTGTTGTGAAATAATCTCGAATGTTTACCAGCTGCTGCTTTCTCAGATCGGCTTGGGTTGGATTAAAACTTCAAGTACCTTTGAGTTTGGAAAATTGTTTATATAAGAATCATTAGAATATCTCTTAAAATGTCTAGTTTTTTTAATCTTCTTGCGGACAATCATTTTAGGTGGTGATTAGTCAACTAGGTTACAGCACATTGAAAATATACATTGCCAGCAGCCATATCACCCTGTAGCCCAAGACTGGTTGCCCACTGAAGCTAAGCAGGGCTGAGCCTGGGTTGGGTTTCCCAAAAGCATCGTAAGCTTAAGTTGATCGTAGAACAATTGCCACCAATGGTCTCTACGATCAACTTAGGCTTACGATGCTTTTGGGAAACACAGTCCTGGTTAGTACCTGGATGGGTGACCTTCTGGGAAAACCAGGTTGCTGCTGGAAGAGGTGTTAGTGAGGCCAGCAGGGGGCGCTCACCCTGTGGTCTGTGTGGGTCCTAACGCCCCAGTATAGTGACGGGGACACTATACTATAAAAGAGCACCGTCCTTCGGATGAGACGTTAAACCGAGGTCCTGACTCTCTGTGGTCATTAAAAATCCCAAATTTGCCCAGTGGCCTCTGTCCATCATGGCCTCCTAATCATCCCCATATATATATATATATATATATATACACTGATTGGCTTCATCACTGTCTCCTCTCCACCAGTAAGCTGGTGTGTGGTAAGCGTTCTGGCGCACTATGGCTGCCGTCGCATCATCCAAGTGGATGCTGCACATTGGTGGTGGTTGAGGAGATTCCCCCTTCCATGTGAAGCGCTTTGAGTGCCTAGAAAAGCGTTATATAAATGTAATGAATTATTATTATTATTATACATAACCAGAAATAATTTCAAAATGGAAATGCGTCACAAAGCTCAGTGCAAGTAGTCCATTGTGCTCTTTCCTGTTGTGTGTTCTCAATCTGGCACCCAGCGTGAGCTTCGAATCTGAGGAAGAGGGGGGCGGGGGAAAGAACTTTGAATTTGGACTGCAGTACCCATTTCAACCACTAGCTGTCATTATTACATACTGCACCTTTAACAACCAACTGTTTTTTAAAACCATTTTTTTTAATCTAGCATGAAGACAACATAATGAACTTTAGCTGTTTGTTTTTTTGCATTCTGGCACAGTGACAGACATTCACATCTTTCCATTAGCTTCTAAAAAACATGCTGATTGTACAGAATTAATTGATCGAATCTATTTTTTTGTCTTTTATCGATGGACATGACAGAACAAAAAGGACAGAAAACCAAAGAGACTGATATTGTAGGCAAAGGTGTCATGTTGAACAAATCAATACTGAATTGGCTTAGAGTCAGCAGCGTCTGTTAATGCTTGCGTGGATGACTTGTTGCAGGCTGATTTTGATCTGGCTAGCTGCGTCTAAAGAGTGTGGTGATAAAGAATTCAACGCCACAGAACCTGTGAAGTATACCTTGGAGTTTTCCTCTTTCATCAAGTCAAGACAATGAAAAGGCTGACAAGCCCTGATCCGGCTTGAAAACAGCTGAAGCAGTGGTTATGTCTCAAGACAAATACCCTCCTGCTTGTTAAATGGCACGCCTCCTTACTCCAAAGAGGCTTGCCTCATGGTTTTTGTGTGTATGACAAAGAAGATCTTACCACAGACAAGCAAACACCATATCAGCAAAAGCAAAGGGTATCATGGATTAAAGGGATTATTGGAGACGCCACTTTGGAGTGGAGCTCCAGGGCTGTTGCACTCTTTGCTGACTCGCAAAGCCTTGTTACTAAGTGTTGCCTTCGGCGCAAGCCGTTCTAAAGAAGTAAATAAAACAAAAAATCTTGTCACAAAATATTCATAGTGCAACACAAAAGGACCAAATAAATGTGGATGTGTAACCTATTTAAAGGGTTAGTTTGCCCAAAAATAGAAATTATATCTTTTTTCTATGCAGTTATGGGGACTGGAGCTTTCAATCTTCAAAAACTGTCACAAAAGCATAATTAAAGTATCATAAAAGTTGTCCATGTGACTTGAGTCTTCTGAAGCCATTTGATTTATTGAAAACATAGTAATTTGCTCACAAATCAGATATTGTGAAAGTGACAAGGAGCTACACTGTACAACAGTCAGGGTGGCACAACAGTCAGTTTTTCTTTTGTGTTCTGCTGAAGAAAGAACAACATGATAGAATTTTCACTTCAGGACAAAACATTAATTATGGAGGAAGATAATCATGTTTATAGTAACGGAGATTGAAATGACAAAACAAAACAAAGATAGATATTGTAATTAGTTTGCTCTTGTTTATTGGCATCATTTTGTGCTCTGTGAAAATAAAGATTGACAAAGAAAAACAGGTAGGCATGGGGGGGGGGGGGGGGGGGTACAGCAGAGAAGATGTACAGCAGAAAGGAAAATTAGATTGGTGGACAGAACAGACATGTATATACTAAGACAAGACCCATATGTACAGGCTCATTTAAAAAAAACGTGCCTTTACCTATTTTTTTTTTTTTTATGTACAATTCACTGCAGTTTCAAGGTGAAATGACCGCTATAGTGGCAGTAAAACACCAACAACTTTCATTTCTTTTTTACACAAATTGCTTATGGGACCAAAAATGGTTATGGGGCCAAATTATCGATTAATAATCTCACAAAATCCAGAATCAGAGAACCAGCTTCATATTTATGGCTTTCCTGATGCTAGTAAACTTGCTCAGTAACTCACCTGGTACAGCATTGCACTTGGGATACAGCGTAATCGGATACAAGTCCCTTGAAACACAAGTCACCATAAGAGAGCTCAAAGACTTGTTGTAGAAAGTTAAAATGCATGGTTGCTTCAGCAAATGCATTTTTATGTAACGCTGGCTTTTGTTAACATTATCGGTTGGGTTTAGAGTAGGAGCATTATTTTCAAACCTTTAAGCACCACTCATTAGACATTTCATTTACAAAATACTGTGATACATACAACCAATAAAATAAAACATTGTCAGATTCACGTTCATCTGTTTTGGATAAAACCGAACTTTTTGAGCAACTCACTGGATATTTCACTTTGAAAGTTTCACAAAACTTGCAAGAAGCAACATAATATAATTTTCCAGAAATGTTGCCACAGGCACGTATTTCCATTGAGGCATGTATTTCCAGTGAGGCTCGGTTGCATATATTAGCGTGTGCACTGTGTGTTTTCATAGCTTATTCCCTCCTTCATTGTCTTTTCCCCCATTTTGGGAGAGTCTGATTGAATAGGTTGAAATGGGCAGCCCTGTCTCATTTTGTGTCTTTTCCATATGGGTGGAGATCTGTGACTTCATCATTCACTCACAGAGATACAATTAAGCTTGTCACATCTGATAGCTTAAAGCCAACATATTCACTCACCACGACACAAGTGCAATCAGAATATCGGAATAAAGCTGCTCTTCTTTTGACAAGTAGAATTTGATGTTCATATGCACTCTATTGGCAGAACAATGTGCACCTCTAGGTTTGGGGTGGCCCTGTTCCAGGAAAGAAAACTCTTGATGAATAAATGTTTTTATTTATTTTATCTTTCACTTGTATATACAGTACTGTGCAAAAGTCTTAGGAAGGTTAGTATTTTCATCCCCAAAAATAATTTTAAGCCAGTTATTTCAATATTGTGCTGTAGTGTATTATCAGTTTACATTTCCAAACATTTCTTTTGCCATTAATTGTAATAATAATCCAGTGAGATTTTTGTATGGAGATCTGATCTCACAATCATCGAGTCCATCTGGTATTACATGAAAAACAGCAAAAACTGAGACAGATTAAATCCAGAAGAACTGCGGCAATGTCTTCAAGATGCTTAAAGAAACCTACATCCAAAGTTACATGATAATAATAATAAATAAATAAAGCTGCAAGCAGCAAATTAAGCATTTTTAGACATTTACGATAAGCATGCTTACACACATGCACACACATTTTGTTTTAGATACAGAAATTTAAAATATATGATGGGTAACCAAATGTTTACTGCAAGTCTTCTCTGTATAACAACATTTTCAGGTTTCACATTTACTCATAATGTGGCACAATTGCCAAAACGAATGCTTCAATGGAAATGAAGTGATTAATTGAAAAAATGTGATTGCAATGTGATGTTATAATAGGGATTTTAATAATGTCTAAATATGAATTATAGAAATATATTAGTGAGTATTATGACAAAAAAAAAATACTATTTTAACCATCAGATGGCAGCCGAGGACAACTTATTGGCTTACTTTCATTTTAAAAGTGTCTGTTTTAAAAGTGTCAGTTTGTCTCCACAAAAGCAAGGCACATTTTCGAGGTTAAAGGTCCTTGAACACTGAGTCTGAAAATTTCGTATGTGTTTTTTGGTGTTCGTTGGCTCTGAATTGTCAAAACACCTCTCAAAATGCTTGCTAGGATGCGAAAAACGCAGAATATTTTACCCGATCTGATTTTTTTTTATGACTGACTAAAGTTTCTGAGACAGTGTGTTAACGTGATTGACACAACATGCTTACAACATGAGGTCGTATTCATTTTTTTAACGTGCGAAAGTTTCGGACGAGAATTTCGGACTCAGTATGCAAGCACCTTAACTCCTTTAAATGTGCTTACACACACACATTTGGTTGTAGACATTTTAAATAAATAATAGGTAAGAAAATGTCCAGAAGGCGACAGCGGGGCATCAGGGCGGAATATTCGATCACTCTCCTTGATGCCAAATGCCTCTCCGTTGTCATCAATGCTGCCATTGAGCGGCCGATGTCTTGGGCCATCTCCTTAGTGCCAATGAGAGACAGGTCAGTGGCCTAACTTAGCTCTTTAATAGCATCGGACCCAACCCCCTCGCCCTAATCAAGGTCCTTCAGCAAGTCTGCCTGCATGATGGTCATATAATGCAAATATTAACCAGCACGAATTATACGCCATATATGCCTTGCCCACTAAACCGTAAGTTGTTCTACATGGCTTAGTGGGCACTGGGCAGTGTCTGGGCTTTCAGGGAAGTGTCAGGGGAGAGATCAGATGCCAAAGTCTCTTCCACCTGCGGCATCATCCCATAGCCATTCTCTTTCAAGAACAGTAAGCCCTGATGCAGAGACAAACAGCAACAAATAGGACGTACAACAGTAAATGACAGTTTCACACACAGAGCACTTGCTGAAGAACAGAAGCCGTCACACTACGTCGCAATGCAATGGCAATCAGAATTGGACTAGTTTCACACATGCTTCAGACAAGTTCCCCAAAGTGTCGTCATTAGACGCAGCATTAGTTCCCTCGAAAGGGAATGACTCTTGGATATTTTTAGTGGACAAATAAAAAAAATAAATAAAAAAACGTGTTGCTTCATGGCTGAAGAAACTTCAGTTAGAATTTTTTTCCAGTTACAGTGTAACTAAACATTTAAGTACTGAGTAATATAAATGAACTATGTGTACTTACAATATGGTTAGAATAAGGGTTATAATGCATTGGTTTAGGGTGCATAATTTATAGTTATTATTATAACTACATGTAACGTGTAACAATGACACTGTAAAATAAAGTGTTACCAAAACTTCCATTTATACAGTACATTGTGGGGCATGGCACCGCATAACAGGAATCTATGGCCACTGCTCTGGAAAACACTTATGTTATTCAGTTCCCCCCACCATTTAAGCTCTCTAACATAATGCTTGTTATGTGCACATTTTAATCTACTTCTGTTGTTCCCTTGTCACTTGCAACCTGCATTTTTGTTATTTATGCTAATAAGTCACCTGTTTGTGTCTCTAAGTCCCTATTTGTCATAAACTCTGTTTATTATGAGGCTGTCAATAGTTTTTTTTTTCAAGGCTTAATTATGCCTCATTATGCTAATTATGCAACATTACAGGACTCATGTTGTCTGTTGGATGGATTAACAAGAATGAATCATTAAACATCCCTGGGAAACGCAGCTAAAATACCTTGCGCGTATAAACCTGAGACATCAACAGCTTCAAATAAAGCGTCAGCTCTGCTGCCAGAACTTGAGCTCACCGTGTCAGTGACTGGATGAGCACCAGATAAAGAGCACTGCTAATGGCCCACTAGACTGTGCTGGAAAAGGAAAGGAAGGAGATGTGGCCTTCGTGACCCAGCCTCAGAGCTCTTCTCCTGGATGCTGATTAGCTGGCTCCCCTCTCTGTGCTTCAGCATGTCAGGGGTTCTGCTGAGCCAGGTCTTTGCAGGGCCTCCAGGGACCCTGTGGAGGGGAATATTTGTGCTGCCGAAAGACCCGCTAATCTTTCGTTTGCTTCTTGCAGTGAGAGCGGGTGGTGGACGTGGTCTTTGGCATGTATGATACGAAACTCACGATCAGGGATCAGGCAGGACTAGTGCTGCCCTCTGAGTCCATAATTCAGTTTTTGGATGAGACAGCAAGACCATTTGGACCTTTTGGATTACTAGTCGGGTTTACTAGGAGTGCTTTATATCTGTAGTAAAAATGATGTAGTAACTGACAGCTGGAGTATAGCATCAATATTAAGGCTGTCAATGAATTCAAACCATGATTAATTTATTAAGCTACATATGTCATTGTTTGTGGACAAAAGCTTTAAAATTGCTGGTTTGGTGATTCACAATGAATTGTTCCAATGGAAGAAGCCCTTATTACAAAATGTATCTTGTTAACTAATTTTATTTTAATTAATTACATTAACTGAATGTTTAATTGAATGCTCTAACGCAGATATATAGTATAATTTCATTGAATTAACATTGTGATGGCCATACATGATACTGGCTTGGTACTGTCACAAGACAAAGAAAAATGAAGACGAGGGTAGACATGATCCAATATAAAGTGATTTTAATATTACAATAAACACAGGAAAATACAGAAGGTTTAACAATGCGTGTGTGAAACATGGGGTAAACACACACAACACGCAAACATCGACCGACAGAAACAGAGTGAACAGAGAGGAACTAAATACATAGTGGTGACGAACTAAATTATGTGTGGCGGGAATTATGAGTGGCGGGAAAATCAAACGAAGGAACACATGTGACGAATGAAAGCAAACTGAAAGTCCATGAAAACATAATAACTGAACATAACTGTGTTAGGTAATTTATCTTTACTGCTAAAAAGCATTGTTATCTAAGTAGCACACATATATTTTTTATGAGATGAGATTATGAGATATATTATGCGTAAAGTAAAGATAAATTAAACTAAATATCACTTGAAAACAGTGTGTCACTACCATTTGTCACGTCATTATCTTAAACATTATGCAACATAAAACATTAAGAATGTCTTAAGAGTATGATTTGCAGTGTCAGCAAGAGTCAGAGTGTAAAAATGTGTAGGTTATAAAGGGATAGTTCACTCATAAAATGAACATTTTCTACTAAACTGCAGTAGCTTGGACATTTTGCTAGAGAAAAGTTGAGAACAACATAAGGATGAGTAGGCCTATATGACAGATATTTCATTTTTGAGTGTTCCTTTAAGTTAGTTACGACTATGCATACATAAAGCATTTTCTAAATGAATATTTAGAAACTCATGCTTAAGAAAACGTAATATGACATTTTAATCTAAAGGACAGTTAACAAGGATTATCTCATGCCCATGAAAGAAGGATATGAATATTCATTGACACTCTAGTGAATATTTGCACTTAAGTACTAATTCTATTGTAATTCTCTCCCATTTTGCAGGCCCAGCATATCTGAAGCGGACAGAATATTAATTGCTCATGGCTGGATGAATCAGGAGTGCCTCCGTGAATTTTGCCATTTCCTGATCATATCCCAATTGTAGTAATTTGTCTAAATACTGCAGGCAAGCGTGATTAATTAAGTTTTAGTCCTTTGATGGGAGATTACTCAATTTATTAATAAGTAGAGAGCTTGGAGTGTCATTTACTAAGATACTACTGTATATATGCATGGCCATATTTTTCACATTCAGTTTCTTATCCCACACAGTGAATTAGAGTGGTCAGTAATGCAGTTGCATCTTTCCCACTGTAACTCTCTGTAAATCTCATTTGGACAGTAATACTAGAATACTTGTACTGCTACTGAATATATTCACCCCCTTGGCATGTTTTGTTGTTGTACATCAATGAATCACTGTAGACTTAATTTGGCTTTAAAAAAGAAAAGAAAAAAACACTTTAATATCAAAGGAAAAGCAAATAATTAATTATTAATGTTAAATAGATGTCATAAGTATTATGAAATCAATTGAAATAGCTACCCAGCTAACAAAAAACGTTCCCATTAAGTTATGAAAATGTTTTTTCTGAATGTTCCCTGAATGTTCAAAAAGCCAAAACATTAGCCAATTTTCTGAGAACGTTCCCTAGTTGTGTTACGGATGGTGTTGGCAGAAGAAGGTGAGGCACAAAGGTTTCAATACAAAGTACTTTTACTTTCAATGACTTACTGAACGGGTATACAGGCAGGATAACACAACACACACTTTACATAAACGAGAACCGACCAGGAGTGAGGGAGAACACAGGGTTTACATACACAGAGAACAGATAGGGGAACAAGACACAGCAGGGGCAAATTAACTAGACACAGGTGAATGAACTGAGAACTAACAAGGAGAGGGAAAACTGAGACACAGGAATAAACCAAATACACAATGACGGGGGGAAACTCAGGACACACATGTAACATAACGCCCCCTCCAAAAAGGCGCGTCCTCGCGCCGTATAACTTCAATAGGGGTGGGGGGAGCGGGCGCCCTGGAGGCTGACGAGGGCGTGGCCTACCCTGAGCAGGAAGCCTCCAGGGCGGAGCAGGCTGGTCAGGGGGCCATGGCGGAGTAGGAGACCACCCCTCGGTCGGTCCTGGCGGAGAATCCCCTTCGGGCGGCCATGGCGGAGAATCCCCTTCGGGCGGCCATGGCGGAGACGCACCTTCGGGCGGCCATGGCGGAGACGCACCTTCGGGCGGCCATGGCGGAGACGCACCTTCGGGCGGCCATGGCGGAGACACACCTTCGGGCAGCCATGGCGGAGACACACCTTCAGGTGGCCTATATCCCCCCCCCCCCCCCCCCCCCCCCCCAAAAAAAAATTTCTTGGAGGGATTGCCAGGCTCAGGGACGTGCTCCAGGACAGGCTTGGAAGGACTGGACGGGACCAGCGGAGAAGGCTCTGTAGGGCTGACTTGAAGCTCTGGCTCGGCAGGCGTGACGTGAAGCTCTGGCTGGACGTGGCTGACTTGAAGCTCTGGCTGGACGTGGCTGGACGGAACCAGCAGTGCAGGCCCGGCTGGGCTGGACGGAACCAGCGGTGCAGGCTCGGCTGGGCTTTAATTAGCCCTGGATCGAAGAGGAGCCAGAGTGGAGAGTGGTGTCGGGACTCCTATACATGAACGGGTATACAGGCAGGATAACACAACACACACTTTACATAAACGAGAACCGACCAGGAGTGAGGGAGAACACAGGGTTTACATACACAGAGAACAGATAGGGGAACAAGACACAGCTGGGGCAAATTAACTAGACACAGGTGATGGAACTGAGAACTAACGAGGAGAGGGAAAACTGAGACACAGGAATAAACCAAATACACAATGACGGGGGGAAACTCAGGACACACATGTAACAAGTTGGGTAAGGTTATCATTTATGTGAGGTGAAGGGGTTTCAACTTTTACTCGGTTGCTTCATCGGTCACAGCTTTAAAGGAGAGAAAATGTGTTAAAAAATGTCATATCACATCTCAGCTATAGTTTGCCAGAAGGCATGTGGGAATCTCTGAAGCCTGCTGAGGCTCTGAAGCCTTTTTATGGTCTGATGTGGCCAACATGGCTGTCCACTCACGATTTCCATGCAACCTGGCTGAGCTTTAATAATTTTTGGGAAAATCAAAAATGCCAGATGTGAAAAGCTGATAAGATAACTATCTATGCAGACTCAAAGTTGTAATCGTTGCCAGGGGTGCATCTACTGAATTATTACTTGAAGGGAGTCAATACTTATGCAAACAATTTATTGGTGTTTAATTAGACCATACAATAGTTCCAAACAAAGCCACAGCATAACAGTTACTGTACAGTACTTACGTGTACTTACCTAGAAAGTACTGGCTAATATAAGGTAAGTACATGGGTTAGGGGTAGGTTCAGGGTTAGTACCTAGTTATTACCCAGTAATTATAATTACTATAATAAGTACATAGTATGTACATGGGTAACAGGACTGTAAAAGGAAGCGTTACCTAACAGTTGTGTTGTTTCGTTCCTGAATGATTCAGTGTTGTTGAACAAATCGTTCAGTAAATAATCCAATGAATCAGATAGCCACTCGTTTATTTTTCTTCCTGAGAGAATACATATTTTTTTAAATCAGTTAAATGACTGATTCAGTGACTCACTTTTCAAAAGCAATTATTTTGTTCCATTCATCTGATGTGACCTAAATGAATAAGCATTTTTGAACAAAATGATTGTCTGACTCATTTAATGTCACACTCATAAAGACAGTCAGCTGTAGTTACTGAATGAATAAGTTGTTTGAGTGAATTGGACGAATGAAAGATTCATTTACAGACAGACACCTATACCGGCGATACAATGTAACCTGCAGAAAGAGAAATGGACTGTTTTATGTTCATTTTCAAATCTCATTTATTTGTTCCTCTAAAGTTTGCAACACATGAGAGTGAGTAAATGATTTTCTTAATTTTTTGGTAGACTGTTCCATACAAGACATTGTCTATTTAAAAGACTTGTGTGATCATATAGTCTTGGAGTTTGTATCCCTGTATCAGAGCCTTTTGTTGCAAAAAGACTAGATGTAAGAGTACAATTAGCAATTTTGTAATGTCTGTGATCCAAGAGCAAAAACACCATTTGCATGACATCTTTTTTTCTTTCTTTTTTGCCCCAGCAGCACCCGCTGTCAGTACTCAGGCTTTGCTTTGGCTCAGCAACACTCCTTTGAAGTTAAAGCCATTTCAATCCATCTGTCTCTGCACACAAAATAACAATAATGCAGTCATTAGCATAAAACCCAACTACCATCCGTCACTCTCTCAAGGTTATTACTTCAGCACATGTCCCATATTATTTGCCATTTACAATATGTCAGTGCGCTGATTGTGTTGTAATAATACCATTGGATTGCCAGTTGCGTGACAACAGAAGTGCTTCATAATTGAATTTTTTGGCAAGACACTATCAAGTCACTGCTAGAAACGAGCAATTAATCAGTATTACAGGGGAACATGACACATAACTCGCTGGGGAAAATGTGCGCTCAGAAGATGGGTGGAAGAGTTTAGCTGATGAAGATGTCGCAGTAGTTCTGTAAAAAATGCCATAGAAACAGCTGCTGCAATTTGCTCTTTTATAGACAGTGTAAATGGCCTAAATGTCCTATTATGCTTACAATGAACCAGTTGTAAGCCAGGTTCAGATAAGGCTTTATTCCCCCCTTCTCAGTATTCTAAAGCTTGATATTAAACAAGTCCCTCACCCTTAGTGCAAAACAATTAATAAGGTCCAAATGTCAGTCACTAGTCCTCATCATGTTTGGCTTTCTAATTTTCAGAGAAGGTCAAAGATATTTTTCGGATTGCCACTGATTGTGAGTGTCTGAGTTTAGCTAAATATGCTTTGTGTTGGAAAATTAATATGTTGATTGCTGTGGCATCCGGTGGATGTTTCACATACAATTCATGTGCAAAAAGCGATTCAATGGAGCTCCTTTCCATTGGGTCTTCAGCTAAAGTGAAGTGAAGATTCATCAGTCACCAAATTGAAGAGTGGGTTTGTTGGAACTGTGAGTGGTTGTCTTCGTATGTACTGTCAATTTAAGGACCGAAAACATCTTTATAGTAAAGACCATAGCTTTAATGTGAATGGTTGTTCATGTTATTAATGTTTGGAGGGAGAGGCATTATTGAATTTCCACATGGGTGTCACCGGGTGAACAAACCGGGAACCAAAAAAATGGTTGACTCGTTTCCAGGGGGAAGAAATGCCGGTGTAACACCGGGCCGGCTCTGTTTTTACCTGTCATGGCCGCCGATCATGACAAGCGCCAGCTGAAGCCCGTGAGTAGCGCTTCATTGAAGCATGTGCCGGGAAGGAAGGAGTATAAAGAGAGGGGCTCGACGCACAGGAAGGTGTGAAGAAATGCTCTGGCAGTAGGAAAGCTCCATGGGAGTGCTCAAGTGGATTGTAGTAGTAGTGGTAGTGGTAGTAGTAGTGGTAGTGGTAGTGGTAGTGGTAGTGGTAGTGGTAGTGGTAGCGGTAGCGGTAGCGGTAGCGGTAGCGGTAGCGGCAGCGGCAGCGGTAGCAGTGAGCAGCGGCGAGTGCAGGAAGCAGAGGTTTAAGACCTGATCGGTGTTCCATGTTGAGTCCCCCGAAGACATGCTCATTAAGTGAGTCTTTTAAAGAAACCACGAACAGCAACGCAACGAAGTAAGGGAGAAAACTTCACAGAGGAAGAAGGAGAGTGACTGGCAGTAAAGAGAGTGGAAACCCGCTGCAGGATTCACGTGATTCACCGAGGAAAAGTTAAGTGCACCCCTTTATGATTCACCTTTTGGAGAAAAACACATGTGAAGATTGCCATCACCAGTGTACGACTAACCTGTGTTTGTGGGCAGAGTGTGTTATCCTGTTGACAGTAACAGTAGCGGCTGGGAAGATCGCTGAATCCATGTTTATCTTCTGAGTCTAATATTCTGTGGTTCATACATCCTATGAAGAAAAGAGAAACGAGTTGATTAATCGCTGTGAAGATAGAGTGAGTTTGCAGTGTCTAAAAGAGTGAATTAAACACGTGTGGAGATTTACAAGAGTGATTTATGCACGAGTGTGGTGAGATCAAACAACTGTCTTCTCTGAGTTTCTGACGGATGAAATTGACCCATAACTTTGAAGATTCTTTCGAATTGATCTGTCCCCTCAGCTGTGTCCAGGACCCTGAGATCGTGTGCAGGGTGCAGGGGAGAAAAGCTCAACACACCTTTAAAGCCACTGTCTGTCCCACGAGCGGATTCAACGAGTCTGACGACGAGAAAAGCCACTGTCTGTCCCACGAGCGGATTCAACAAGTCTGACGACGAGAAAAGCCACTGTCCGTCCCACGAGCTGATTCAACGAGTCTGACGACGAGAAAAGCCACTGTCTGTCCCACGAGCGGATTCAACGAGTCTGACGACGAGAAAAGCCACTGTCTGTCCCACGAGCGGATTCAACAAGTCTGACGACGAGAAAAGCCACTGTCCGTCCCACGAGCTGATTCAACGAGTCTGACGACGAGAAAAGCCACTGTCTGTCCCACGAGCGGATTCAACGAGTCTGACGACGAGAAAAGCCACTGTCTGTCCCACGAGCTGATTCAACGAGTCTGACGACGAGAAAAGCCACTGTCTGTCCCACGAGCGGATTCAACAAGTCTGACGACGAGAAAAGCCACTGTCTGTCCCACGAGCTGATTCAACGAGTCTGACGACCAGAAAAGCCACTGTCTGTCCCACGAGCGGATTCAACGAGTCTGACGACGAGAAAAGCCACTGCCTGTTCCTGCTTTTATTCTTTTATAAATTTAATAAATACTTACCTTTTTTAACTTACCTTGGTTGTCTGCCTCTGGTGTCTGCTCCTCCGGAGTGTGGTAAATAACCCTTGGCCTTAACATCGGTGACATGTGCTTACTACTGTGTTTATGGCATATAAGGTCTGATCGATACATTTAGTGCTTTTTACTAGCCTGGCTAACGTCAGACCCAAGTCTCATTGAGACTTGGGTCTGGGAACCACGTTCATTTTCTCGTATTTGAGGCGTGGTTTACGAATGCCCAGAGCCGTTTATTGGGTGCTAAGAATGTCTATCAAATGCGCCTGTACGTAGCTCATAGCCAACCGTTTCAATTATACCAGATGACGTATGTAGAGCGACAGAAATTAGACGAGGAAGAAGACGATGGGTCAGAGATTTATGTGTATATGATGGCGTGTATCTAACGGCCGTTTCACACCGCATGCGTGAGCGGCGCGTATTTTTTTCGCCGTGCATGTTAATCAATGAGTGTATTAACACCGGGAGCAGGAGTGACGTGTGAAAGCGTTTAATTAAAGTGAAAGCACACTTTTGATGGACAAAAATAAATATGATTTCACACAAAAAGTGCCCAAAATTCACAGAATAAGCATGTCTAGTGAGTTTTAACAAGAACTTGAGTAGGCAAATAAAAGAAAATAAAGACTCAAAAATATTTATAGAAGATTTAGGCTACCCGGTAAAAACTTGTTTTTAATTATTCAGTTTGGGTGAAAGTTGTGTATTATATAAAAAAAAACTAAAGTAAATTAGCCAGAAAATATTATATATAAATAATAGGAAAAAATAGGAAAACGGATAGATAGGCCGCTGTCTCAGACTGAGTACAAAAGCGAAATGAAATTGAGCGGAAGTAATAAGTCTGACATAGTCAGGCTAATCCAGACTACCTAGCAGTGTGAATAAAATCGCGCTGCGGCAAGGCAGTATGGGGAAACCCAGGCTAGCTTTTTACCCTTTTAGCAACTTTTGAAACCATAAAACTCTTTAATATTGTATAGACATTTGGTATTATTTTCCAGAAATATAAGTTTTGTCTGATAATTAACTTTACGTTCACACTCATAAATGCCACCCACTACATTTCTAACCTTCCTAATTATTCTCCGTAACAGATGGTTTCATATACAGGTGACATAACATAAATAGCTTTTATTTGACCTGAAGGGTCATCTATCACGTGTAAATCAAAAACATATGCAACATGAGGCCATGACTGTATTGATATCTAACTCCCAATGCAATAACATATTGCCATACCAAGATTGACAGCTGTGTCAAATGGAGCACACACACTTGTTATGGTGCTTGTTTCACTGACCAGCCAATTAATTGCTTTGAACCCTTTAATATGCTAGCTGTGATGTAAATGGTTTGCTCCGTGGGTGCCTTTAAAAACAGTATCTCTTGTATAATGCAAAGAATGACAGCTTTATTAAAATGGAAATGCAACAACTAACAAGTCAAACGAATCTTGTAAAGATTTAAACAGTCCGTTTTATTAAGCATCTTGTCAGTGATTTGTCCCAGACGCAAGTATGAATCTCAAAGGGTCTTTTCTTCTTGAGAAAGGTCAACAAATGTAAATGGAATCAATTAAATCTTGCCAGTTTTGGGAAATGTTGCCCATCACTAGGATTTATGGGCCTCTGACTGTATATTTTGCTGGGTCTGTTGGGTTTTCATGTTTTATGGGGACATTCCATAGATATAATTATTTTTATACTGTACAAACTGTATATTATATCCCCTAATCCTACGCCTAAACATTTTCAAAAAACATTTGGGTACATTTAATTTACCTGAATCACACACATGCATGCACGCACGCCCGCAACGCACGCACGCACGCACGCATGCACGCACGCGCACACACGCACACACACACACACACACACACACACACACACACACACACACACACACACACACACACTTTTGCTGAAGTGTTTGTTTTGGCCCCTAGAATCTTTTCCAGTTTTCATCCCTTTAGCTACGGCCCAGCATGCCAGTTGCCATTAGGATAAAAAAAAAAAAAAAAACAGTGGTCGTCTGTGGTTTAACTTCAATACATTTTATTTTGATTATGTTCAAATGCACTATTGTAATGTAAGTATAAGATATGCAGAAAAAATAAAATCCTCACTTTGTGTAAGATATTACAAGGTGTTCTGTTAGCTATGAAATTAATTTTGTAGATGCAACCTTTTGCACAGTGTATGAGCATTCATCAATGAAAGTCTTTTGTGAAATCTAATCTCTATCTTTAATTATGACATACTTGAAAAATAAATGATGGCTAAATGCAACACTCATTCTTTACAGAGTGTTGTGAAAGGAATAATTCATTATAACACCCTGTTTCAACATACCAGTAAATAGTGAGAATTTTCAGTTCTGGAAGCTTTGAATATCAACACCAAATGTGTCTCTGTTCCGGGTTGCCCATCAGAACTGGAATACAAACTTGAAAGGAAAGCTTGAATGATATGATAGCTTTCATACCTCAGGGAAATCAGAGGCCAGTGTCCACCATTACAGCCGCTGAATAGCCCAGACACATAGATTGTATTCACAGAAAGCTTTGATTTTACCTCTCACCTGTTCCATGTGCCTACAGCAGGATTTGATGGGAAAAAAAGAAAAAAAGAATAATATATATACAGTATATATATATATATATATATATATATATATATATATATATATATATATATTATTCTTTTTTTCTTTTTTTTCCCAGATAGATAGATAGATAGATAGATAGATAGATAGATAGATAGATAGATAGATAGATAGATAGATAGACAGACTGTATAAAGTTATATATATATATATATATATATATATATATATCTGTATGCTGTCTGTCTAGATGTCTTACTGTCTTAATGTCTATCTCTCTCTCTCTCTGTGACACATCTGACATCATGAGAACATCTATGATGCTTTCAAAAGTCATTTATTATTCACTTGATTCATTCCTAAGGAGAAACATTGGCAGTGTATTCACTGAGATATTATTGCAATGCTTTTTGCTAAATTATTAAGTGATTTTAGAAAGTAATTTGCGGCACATTGTTCTGCTCTTTTGGACCGGTATTATTGTTCACATAAAGTATGAAATTATTTCTGCATGATGGCTTCACATCTACCCTTTTCATTTCGAATATAATATAGCTATATAATGGACCAAGTGCAATAGGCATAGCAAACGACATCAGATGAATGGACGTTAATTGTTTTGCATGCAAACAGCACAAACCCCTTTTTCTGTGCAAGATGTAAACTAGGCTACATAAAACAACCTATAGGCATTTAGGTTAATGGGGAGAAGAAGAACCAGGGCATCCGTAGGAGTCCATTACCCATCTGCATTTACATTCCACTACCAACATGTTTCATGCATAAATTAGTCTAATGCAGGCAATTAATAGACTTCCATTAGAACACTAGAACTCCACTGGTGGTGGTGGTGGTGGGGGGTAGTTTTGTAGTTTTAGTGATTTCTATAGCTATCAGAACTCAAAATTCACAGTGCGCTGAATAAAATGAAGAGGAAAAACGTGATTTTGAGCGAATGTCAGCTCGTTTTCTTGCTTGTGCAATTTCACAGCACTTTTGGTGTAGTGTAGTGTAGACATACTGTAATATATACCTAATTTTCCAAAAAAGGTCAGCTAAAATAAGTAGGCAGCAATTACTCAGTGTTGGACTGTTATATTTTCACACAAACATAAGGAGATGCTAACAGGACTGAAGCATTTATTTGATGTTCTTCCCATTTACGGCATATGTTAGAGATTTTTGCTTATAACCTACCAAAATACTCTGTCCTCTGATGTCTGAGCCGGGGGGAAAAGCCTTAAGATGTGCACGTTTATCATGGTTTAGCAGTGCTTTCTACAGGACAGTCCCTTTGGAGAGACCTAGGGTTAAGTGCCTTATTCACTCTCCTGTGAATGAATCAGCCATTCTGGGGTTTGAACTCAGACCCTTTGTATTCTCAAATCTTTTAACACAACCTAACTTGCTGGAGCTAGGAATAGAAACAGAGTAGTAAATGCTGGATTAGAATCCAGTCTATTAAACATGGCTGATTTATGCTGACTTTGTTCTTTGAAAAATGAGCAGTACCTGAAATTCAATTTGCACATGTGCTGCAAACCTTTATGTATGGTATGGAACCATGAGTTATGCAAACGAATATGAAAAGCACTTTAAATATGCATATGTCTTCTAAACATAAATTTGAGATGTTTCCTACAGTATGAGAGCTAGAGTATAAAATATATAATTGAAATAACTTGGTGCTTTTTCATCAGGAGAAAAATCTAAAAAGCAAGATAGCGTCAACATTATTTTGCTATTTGTCTTGTGTGCTAAGCACAAGGCCATGCAACCAAATAGCAAGGGTTATTTAAACATGCAGGGCTTACTTTACATTACACATTACATTTACATTACACATGTATACTTTTCCCAATTCACAAAAAATGCAAAATAGCTCCATTAATCTCAGTATTGTAATGGCAAAATACTTATCCACCAGTCATTGTCAAGGCATCTCTTCAACAACCGGCCCACGTACAGGCACACAATAGGATTGTGTAGCCAGGAGTAAGACAAAGTGAAAACCACTAGCAGTTTTCTTCATCCTGCTTCGTCCTGAGACCATAAATCCACCATGATGTCTGTCCATTTCTTATCTAAGATTCTCATAGAGAATGCTTAAGATGTCATCAAGATCCAGAAATGGGACGGCATGCCCAGACCACATGTGTACTTTACTTTATTTTACTTTATTTTAAAGGTAAAATTCATATCTTAAATGTGATATTGTGTGCTTAAGTGTTAGGATTGTTTTAGAGTACACGAATGCTTGAGGCTCTGAATTAGAATGACATTAAATCACAGAATTATCCTTCTGACATTTAGTAGGGAAATATCATGGTCCCTTGAACTGGATGGCCAGGCCACAAATATTCTGATTTTAATCTCCTGATGCATAATGGCAGATATGGAAATGAGATAGATTTGACGATGCACAGACTTGTAAATGTGCCATTGTAAAACAAAGAATACGACATTAGAGAGACTTTTTTTTCTGATCTGCCATATATTATTCCGCATGAAGCTTTTGTCATTGTTTAGACTGAGATTAATATCAGGTTCATTGTTCATCACAAAGGATCTGATGATGTGGCTCTTCATCATTCAAATTATTCTGAAAATGGACTTGAAAATGGCAGCTATTGTGCCCCAAAAAAATGAAGGCAAAGGGATCCACACAAGGATGTGCCAGAAAAATATAATAACAATATGATTGCATTTGCTAAATTATTTATTTATTTTCAGTCAGATGGAGAAGCTGGATCTTTGAAAATGATAAACAGTTCCTCTGATAGCTTTGAGATGCTAGTGGTAATATCTCTTACCTGTTTTTTTTGTATTTTTTTAACACTCATTCGCTTTACACTCATTTGATGCTACCTTCTGTTCTCTAAAGCACTGTGCAAATTTCACATTTATAATTCATGGCAGCAGCCAGTATAGCAAGCAACTGGTACACTTTAGTTTGGATCCACACGTATTGTCAAAGGGATTGTGCATTTTCAACAGCAGATGCCAGATGACAAAAAAAGTGTATTATAATTTTTTTTGAAGATCTCAGAACCCAGTGATTCAGATCCAGGTTCCTCTTTTGTGGTATATTGAAGTTGTAGTTTTTCCCAAGGGGCCCAAGATTTGGCTGCATAGGACTTCAAGATGGACTGTCAGTCTGTGCACAAGTGGTATATGGATTTATCAGCGAATCTTTCTGCAGGATTAGATGTAGGTGGTGGTAAGTGACTGTGTTATGAGTGAGTCATCAAATCATTCATTCAACCGATTTGTTCAAAACTGCTCATTCTTTCAGTAATGAAACAAGTGACTGTGTTTCATTTCAAATACTGGTCACATTTATCTGCCACATGAGACATCGAGGCTGTTTCATTTCAGAAAAGCAGCCACTACTTTGCAAAGTAAGAAAGAAATTACAATAATTATGCCACGTAATTTTATAATGGCTGCTTTTCTGAAATAAAACAGCCTCGATGACGTATGTGTCACGGTTTCCACTTAGTCACCTGTTTATCACCGTCTGCACTTCATTTCCCATCATCCTCCCTGGCCCTCACCTGCATGCACTTCCTAATCACTGATCACCGTCACCTGTCACCTGTCATCACTGATCATCACACCTGAGTTTCCGCCGTTCCTGTTTACCTTCCTCATCTTTGACTAGCGCTACAGACCACTCACCCGAGAATTCCGTCTACTTACCTGAAGTCCTGTTGTTCTTGTCGTCGTTGATCCTCATCGCCCTGGTTCTCCTTGTCATCTTCATTCCTGCAAAGACATTAATTCACTCAAGTTCAGCTAAGTCTTCATCGTATCAGTATTCTTCATCAACAACTACCTCTCCCTGTATTGCTCACCCTCTGCACATTTAATAAACTTGTATACTCACCTCAATCCTGTCTGCCTTTGTCTGAGTGTGACAGTATGTGGCCGACAATTGCGACCTCCGAAGTGTGCAGCCTTCAAAATGAGATACAGCTCTGTATGAGTCATTAAAACATTCATTCAAAAACATTGAATCATTAAGAGATGAAACACAACTGCTGTGCGTTACTCTGTGTTGAAAAGGTTTTGCTATGGTTTTGTTTGAAACTGTTTTTGGCAGAGCCAAAGCAGACAAAGGAACTGGCAATGTCTAAAATACTAAATATTGACCTCGTGTTTTTTGAACCGTTGCACCAATGACGATAACTAAGTATAAAGTCCTAAAAATCATTCTAATTCTGAGAATAGGAAAGCCCACACCACAACTACAATAAACACACAGAGAAACAATATCATTAGAGGCCTTTGCAGCCTCATTGTATTTATAATCACACTCTTGCAAACAGTTTTTTAAACAAAGGGTTGTCGGAAATAAATGGAAGTGACTTTGGTATTGGTCTTTCATAGCCCACATTTAGCTTTTTACTTCTGCCGACTGTATTAAGGCTTCAAAATTCATAAAAGTTGTGTTCAGTTGTGACTATAATATCCCTTTCACGCATAGTGGTCACTACAGTGGACAGCTATTTAACAAGCATTTTCTTGAATTTGCAAGGGTTTTGATGGCAAAGTTGCACATCAATCTCTTCAGTGGACCCTAGTGCATCATCCTATACATTGAAACCAAGTTGTAAGCCATTGTGTTTTGATTTTTCCCCCTCCAAACCAAGATGGCCAACGGTCAGTCAGACGTGCCAAGTTGCTCCGGAATATCCACCCATTCCATCTATCCTAGGAGACTCTTTTAGGTAAAAAAAAAAAATATTGCAGCATCAAGCAATATCTAATGAGTCATATCACAGTAAAATGTTTGATTTTAGATTGGGAGAAACATCTGATTAATCACCTGTCCACTATAGTGGACCTCATGCATCAATGGCTATATTTCAGCTACAATTCATACTTAAACTGTGAATATTGTTTTTGAAAATACTTAATCTGCAGTGACTTTTTTTTACTGTAAATAAATGTATTTGTATTATTAGAATGTAATTTTCATTGACATCGAAAGAAGTTATGTAATTACATAATTTATGTGACTTGTAATGCATTACTTTTCTCATTTCATCAAAAAAGTAATCTAATTACGTAATGCATTACTTCTTAGATCAAAAAGTTATCTGTTTACGTAATGAATGTTGCTTGTAATGCATTTATTTACTCGTAACATCAAAAAGTAATCTGATTACGTAATGCATGTTACTTGTAATGCATTACTTTACTTGTTAGATCAAAAAGTAATGCATGTTACTTGTAATGCATTACTTTACTTGTTAGATCAAAAAGTAATCTGATTTCGTAATGCACGTTATTATAATGCGTTTCTTTACTCGTAACATTAAAACAAATCTGATTATGTAATGCATGTTACTTGTAACACATTACTTTACTTGTAACATCAAAAAAGTAATCTGAATGCGTTATGCCTGCCCAACACTGCTCATTTCAGATGAGACTGAAAAAAACGTATCGCTAGGTTTTCTCAGAAGAGGCCTATGCTAGAAATGTGTCTATCTTGAACATAATCAGAATTATCAGCTAAAAAGGGTAAATTGACATACTCTGCACACTGGAGGGAGCATCTGAGTGGTTTCCACAGTTGTACCTTGACAGGCTGTAGAAAATTCTGATGGAATCACGTCCTCATGTTCTGATATAAAAGATACACGAAGTGCAACTTGTATAAAGGTCAATTGCCTTTGCAATATTTCGGATTTATATTTTTTTATATATTTTATAGTTTTCACATGATTTAATATAATTGTATTGATTAGTTTGTTAAATACACATACTTTATCTGTTTGATTATTGTATTATGTTTAATACAGTATCTCTTAAAAAATGCATGCTGTCCACTCAAGTGGACATCTGAAAATCTCTTTGGAAAATCTGTTCTAAAAAAAAAAAAATCAAATCAAATCTTGTTTTTCATGCCCTACGAGCAATAAAAACACATAGGAAAATCCTGACTGAGGTTATCATAATTCATGTATGAAAGGGATATTGATGAACAAGTCATGTAAGAATTATACATTTTTGTTGGCTATAGAGTTATTTTCTGCAATAATCCAAAAGCTAATGTTAAAATCCTTTTATGCTAACTTACGGCTTGGCCTACAAACATACACTATATTGCCAAAAGTATTTTGACACCACTCCAAATAATTGAATTCAGATGTTCCAATCACTTCCATGGCCACAGTTGTATAAAATCAAGCATCTAGGCATGCAGACTGCTTCTACAAACATTTGTAAAAGAATGGTTTGCTCTCAGGAGCTCAGTGAATTCAAGCGTGGTACCGTGATAGGTTGCCACCTGTGCAATAAGTCCATTCATGATATTTCCTCACTACGAAATATTCCACGGTCAACTGTTAGTAGTATTATAACAAAGTGGAAGCAATTGGGAACAGCAACTCAGCCACGAATTAATAAGCCACGTAAAATCACAGAGCAGGGTCAGCGCATGCTGAGGCGCACAGTGCATAGAAGTCGCCAACTTTCTTCAGAGTCAAAATAGCTACAGACCTCCAAACTTCGTATGGCCTTCATTAGCTCAAGAACAGTGCGTAGAGAGCTTCATGGAATGGGTTTTCATGGCCAAGCAGCTGCATTCAAGCCTTACATCACCAAGTGCAATTCAAAGTGTTGGAGGCAGTGGTGTAAAGCACTCCGCCACTGGACTCTAGAGCAGTGGAGACGTGTTCTCTGGAGTGACGAATCACACTTCTCTGTCTGGCAATCCGATGGACGAGTCTGGGTTTGGCGGTTGCCAGGAGAACGGTACTTGCCTGACTGCATTGTGCCAAGTGTAAAATTTGGTGGAGGGGGGATTATGGTGTGGGGGTTTTCAGGGGTTGGCCCCTTAGTTCCAGTGAAATGAACTCTTAATGCTTCAGCATACCTAGACTTTTTGGACAATTTCATGCTCCCAACTTTGTGGGAACAGTTTGGAGGTGGCCCCTTCCTGTTCCAACATGACTGCACACCAGTCCACAAAGCAAGGTCCATAAAGACATGGATGAGCGAGTTTGCTGTGGGGAAGCTTGACTGGCCTTCACAGAGTCCTAACTTCAACCCGATAGAACACCTTTGGGATGAATTAGAGTGGAGACTGCGAGCCAGGCCTTCTCATCCAACATCAGTGCCTGACCTCACAAATGCACTTCTAGCAGAATGGTCAACAATTTCCATAAACACAACTCCTAAACCTTGTGGAAAGCCTTCCCAGAAGAGTTGAAGCTGTTATAGCTGCAAAGGGTGGGCCAACTCCATATTCAACCCTACGGATTAAGAATGGGATGTCATTAAAGTTCATATGCATGTAAAGGCAGACGTCCCAAAACTTCATGGCATAATTATATAACACATAATATTTATATAATGAGTTTTTGTTTTTTACATTAGAAAAATCTATTATTTATTTTAATAATCTTTTATCTATACTAAACATTTTTCCATTGATGGCCATTAAGTTTTCTGCTGCTTTAGAGTTGGTCACATGGTCACAGTGATTTTGCAGAGAAAGAACATATTTTGTTGATCCTGGAACAACATTCCTGTCCGAAAATTTTCTCCTAACCGTAACTCTATCCCTACCCCTAAACCTAACAATTCCTATAACTTATCCCTAAAATCAGAGGGAAATAATAGGTGAATAACACTGATGTAGAAGCACCTAACCATGGCTGTTAGCCTAAACCTGACATAAACTGTAAACATGTCCCTCAAATCTGATTGGTTGATATGTTGGTGAAATAACGTTCACCTTGGTGACATTGTGTAATTTACGGCTCAGTTAATTGTCTCAAAACTTTACGTGTTCCCATTTACAAAAATGTCAAATCACATACAGTACATCCAGTAGTCCTACGCCTGCTGTGAATCTGCCATTGAGATGAACAGAAATGCACACATATTTATTTCTCCAGGTATTATAGACAGGGTTATTCTGGGACATCTGTCCACTCACCGTTCAATTCGATTTTGGTGCCTCCCAAGGCCTTATAGTGGTGTATCGATGCAGGTTTCTGAAAAATATAATACCATTGGTGATTTCTCGTTCTGCTGTCTCATTCTTGTGAGCAGGCCCTGCTTTGAGAAGCAATAATCTTGTTCACGTTCAAAACCTCGCCGCCCCTTATCCTGTTCACTAAGATGGGAGCAGGCAGCATTTTAATTTGGAACGCTTCTTTCACTTTGCCTCTGTTGCCGGTCAATTATTCCCCCTGCTAGATGACAGAAGACAGAAATTAGGTTATGTGGGCAGAACAGCATGGGCAGAGGCTGTCATGTTTGCGGGGGGCCTCTGGGGTAGATCGCGGGATGCGCGGCCTACCGTGGGCGGAATGAGTGAACTTTGTCTGGCATGTTGCAAGCAGCGGTGTTCTGGAAGAGTTTGAGACATACAGAGGAGGGTTCGTCCACGGAGACTACAGCAGGGGAAGGCAGGGTTCATGTCAGCCTATTATTTTGAATGACTCTGACGTGAAAAGGTGAAAATGGCAATTAAAAGGCACGCTAAAAATATGCTGACAATCCCCCTATCAACCTCTGTCTGAAGCTCCTAAGCTTGAGTAAGCCTGATTTGTGCTCCTGTTTATTGGTTCAGGGGTTGGCCTTTTGTCAACTCGCATCGGCTCAGCAGTTATCACGTTAATTTTGATTTGGTTATGCGTGCGTTCCTGACTCTTTCATTTAACCTTGATGATGAAAGGAAATGTGAGGTTTTCATTAGCACTCAGGAGTGTCTGTGTTCAAGGTTGAGATGAATGGAGTTTGTTTAACTTGACATTTAAAAAAAAATTTTTGTACATATTTAATATTCTACTAGCCTTAATCCTCTTGCACATTCTGGATGTTTTTATGTAGGGGAGACAGGGGTCACTTGTAACATTTTGTTAGTGTCTATCAATTTGAAAATAGTTTAATAAAATTAATTACAATATGCTATTCACAAATCAAATTAATTGCACTTTAGAAGTCAATATATTGCTTGTTCACACAGGCTATTTTTTGAATTTGCAAAAATATGTTATTTAATTAAGTGGTACTTATAGTTTGAATTGCTGAAATGGTATATGAAATATTACTTGTTACATTTTTTTTTGTGGCATTTTTATTATAGTTAGTCATACCATACCACCTCGTGGTGCTCTCATGAACGCACGTCGGAGACTGATACAGAAGAGAAGAAATGACTGAATAAAGTCGATATTTCGTTTTTTTGGAGCACAAAAAGTATTCTCGTCGCTTCATAAAATTAAGGTTAAACCACTGTAGTCACATGGACTATTTTAACGATGTCTTTCCTACATTTTTGGGCCTTCAAAGTGTTAATGGAGCTGTTAATGGAGCCTCTTCTGAGCCATCGGATTTTATCAAAAATATCTTATTTGTGTTCCGAAGATGAACAAAGCTCTTACGGGTTTGGAACTACATGAGGGTGAGTAATTAATGAGTCTTCCATCAGAAGATCAGTAATCTATCAGTAATCATACAATATTTAATTGATATAACTAATGTAACATTTGCTCCCGACTCAAAATATCTTTTTTTTTTTTTTTTGTTCTCTAAAAGACAGAGAGCTATACTTAGCATTTGGTGCCAGTGTTTTGGTAGTGTCAATGCGGATTTTTTTTAATCTAAGATTTCTTTTTTATAAGCAGCTTTTTTTCATGCTAATGCTGCATAATGGTAATTAGCAATCATTCTAACACCATGCAAATCCTTTTTTTTTTTTTTTTGCACACAGCAATGCATATTGTCACATATTGTGCCTCCAAAGCACACAACTTTCTTTGAAAGTAGCGTTTGCTTCCCTCCTCTCCAAGTGGGTGCAGATTTTGCCACCAAGTCCAGAGCTATTATTCATGGCACTGCCAAAAGAATATAAAGTTTTCACTGTAGCACCTTTCACCTCATTTAGTATGTCGACACTCAAGCAGATGTATCATTCATAAGTTTATTTTCATTATTTCCCCTCTAAGTCTTGGACTATTTGTCTTTTCTTTTGGATACAGTTTGTTTGTGTATCTAGGTCAAAACAGTATGACAAAACATGATGAAGAACAGGGAGGCAGATTAAACCTCCTGATGTGTGTAATGCTGTTAAGAAAAATGTTTTGCGGATGAATAAAGTGGAATAGTGGAATAAAATATTGTGGTCATTAATGTTGACTTCTGTATCAACAACTCCCAAACTCAATTATCAAGAACTTTATTGTTGTTGTAAAAGTAACTAAACTAAATGCATTTTGAACGCATTTAGAACCCCATGGCCATGACGCTTTACGGAAAGAAAACTAGGGTGTGTTCTTAAGACATTCACACATATTTCCTGAGATTTTAGAAAGCTTGAGAATATGAATGTGGTTCCCTGTTGTTGAGAGGTCTACTAGCCACTAGGCATGTTAAAACTAGTACCAAATAATATCTCTATTTAATATATTTCATCATTTAATGAGCAATTCACTTGTTGAATGAGTGCTTAAACACTATAAATGGCCAGTGATTGGGCAGTATAGTGGATAAATAGTAAATATATTATTAGTTTAGCTACATTTCTCATGAGTTAATAGATAGTGTTTTAGTGGGAAAAAATGTTTTATTATTGTATTGTACTATTCTTAAAGGTGCCCTAGAATGTTTTTTTGTATTATTTTATAATGTTTCCTGGGTTACCCTTATAATGTTAGTATGTTTTTTAGATAAAAAATATTCATAATTTATAAATAAATGGCATTTTTCCTAGCCTGCTTTTAGCCTCTGATTTGAACACTCTGTTTGAAGGGGCGTGTCTGCTGTGGGATTCAGTGTAACCGCGGCCACTGCTGTGATTGGCTGACATGCTTGCATATGAAATAGCAACGCATTACATGTGAAACTCTCTCCCGAATACTTTTACTACTGCTATTATACGTTTTTACTATAACAGCTATCGAGATTAACGAATCGTGAGATGTTTTTAAAGTATTTAGATCTATTCCCATCACATAAAATGTTGCCGTGATGAGCATTGAGCAGATGACAGTGTTGATCGCGAGAATGAAGATCTTATCATTGCAAACCAGTTTCTGCACTCTCTCTAATGTTTTCACCAATGCAAACACGATGATGTAAATACAGTAAGAGCTTCGTTGTGCAGTAACGTGCGTCATTGATTTCATAACGAGTTTGGCAAGTGTCCAGATAAACTCGCGCTGTGTGGAAAGATTGTTCTTTGATCGCTTTCTGTATATAATTTGTTCACAATTTAAATACGATTATTTTCATCCTACTAAAAGAAACGATGTGAAGCTGATATTTTAGTCACTGGCTTGACTTACTGATGCATAAACAGTATTGAACGATTTTGAGAGAAGGATTACCTGTCTGAACTTGAGCAATTACACATCAGAAAGTGTTGCTTGGTAGCTCGATCCGAGGCCAGCTCTGTATTGGCCCAAGTTGAGGAAACACTCGGTGAAATGTTTGGAAATTTCCAAAGAAAATAAAATTAACCCATTGTTTCTTCAGAGGCTCAGATGAAGGAACTAAAAAATACTTTTGTGTTCATGTGTAGGCTACATCCACACTGAGCAACTGCCATGCTTCGGCTGCGCAGTTCCGCCTGGCACTGAGGGCTGGCATTATGCAAATATTTGGAGGCGTACACATTAATGATCCCCACTATTGCGTCACAGTCGGTATTGTGTGGAGAACCGACCGTTTTTCAGGGGTGTTTTTCATAAACGTGAATTAAATGAGAACGCGAAAACAGTCCAGTTTGAGATTCACTCTATGTCATGTCCATGCACTGAACTCTTGTTATTTGACTATACCAAGGTAAATTCAATTTTGAATTATAGGTCACCTTTAAGTAGCAGGGTAGTGGTGACAGTTACGTTTTCCATGACAGTATTTCAGCAACCATCTGTATTTGTTGTTCCCTTTTAGTCAGTCACTAAGAGTTACGTCAGTGACTGACAAAATGGGGGTTTCGCTAGAGAGTCCTATCACCTTCGAGCCAATGGTATGAAAATACCATGGGTCTGTGGAATTTGCATCGTGAACTCCACCCACCGCGTGGGTATAAAAGGAGCCGCGAGTGCAATCTCACATTATGTTTTTGCTTCAGAGCTGAAGTGTTTATGTGATTCTCTTCGCCTTCATCAAAGCAACGAGCGTCTCTCTTCAGTCGGTGTTGGTGTGACGGCGCGTTTCAGCGGGTTCACGGTCCTGCTGCTGGTCTGTGCAGTGACTTTGCACACGGCCCGTGATCTTCCCTGGGCGCTTCGGTACTGCTGAGAGAGCTTGTCTTTTCTAAAAGAGCTGCACGGGCACGTCTTTTTAAAGACGTCTTGCCCGTGTGTTTCTGGATGTGGGCACATGATCGATCCGCCTGACGGTCACGAGCGCGTCTAGCGTGTTTGGGCTTTAATCACGCTCAGACAGCGCTCATGGATGAGTCATGTTCTCATTGCGGGAACATGACTATCGCGGAGTTAAGATCGAGACTCAATGACCTCCGTGGGGGTAGAGTCCCCTCTGCCACACCCCAATCTATCTCTTCCTCGAGAGGGGATACTTTGGTTGGTGTCCAGGGTGATCTGAGGGTTACAGTGTGGAATAACCCGACGAGTCTTTCGTCGGGCCATGCCCCCCTGCACATCGCAAGCCGTGGAGTTTCTGGGTGAACCTTGTTCCTCTCGGGGACCCAGTGTTTCATTCGGGGTTCCGGCGGATGACGCCATGTTGCTCACAGCGTCACAAAGCGGCTTGATTCCTCTGGAGATGAGGATTCAGCTGCGTTGCCTCCCTCGGGAGTGCCAGCGTTAGCCGAGTCTGATCCAGAGCTGACGGCCATGCTTGCCCGGGCAGCTGTGAGCATCAGGTTGGAGTGGCGCCCACCGCCCTCCCCCGAGCGCATGAACTAATTGTTCCGCATTTGTCAATGAGAGCATATGGCGTAATTTAGATATATTTTTAAGATGGAAAAATGCGGTTTTACAGATACTAGACACGTGATTTTCAAATGAAAGATTGGTATCAAAGAGCACACCAAGGTTCCTAACCGACGACGAAGACCTAACAGAGCAGCCATCAAGTGTTAGATTGTATTCTAGGTTATTACGTGTGGAAGTTTTTTGTCCAATAATAAGAATCTCTGTTTTTTCAGAATTTAGTTGTAGGAAATTACTAGTCATCCAATTTTTTATATCAGCTATGCATTCCGTTAATTTTGTGAATTGGTAAGTTTCGTTAGGTTTTGAAGAAATATAGAGCTGAGTATCATCAGCATAACAGCTGCTCCATAACAACTGTCATTTGTGCGGAGGTCGCTGCCCTACTGGTGAAGGGTGTGATCGAGATCGTCCCTCCGGCCAAGATGAGGTCCGAGATGAGGCTTCTACAGCCCCTACTTCATTGTACCCAAGAAGAGCGGTGGGTTACTACCAATCCTGGACCTGCACATCTTGAACCGAACCATTCACAGGCTTCCATTCAAGATGTTGACAGCCAAACACATTTTCGAATGCGTTCGTCCGTTGGATTGGTTTGCAGCGATCGACCTGAAGGACGCATACTATCATGTCTCCATTATTCCTTTGGCTGCTTCTACGGTTTGCTTTCGAGGGGCAGGCATATCAGCACACAGTACTCCCATTCGGGTTAGCCCTGTCTCCACACATCTTCACGAAGGTCGTCGAGGTAGCCCTTGTGTGACTCAGGCAACACGGGGTTCGCATCCTGAACTATCTCGACGACTGGCTGATTCTAGCACACTCTTGAAAAGAGCAAACTCTCCCCTGTGCAGAGGATCTCTTTTCTCGGTATGGAAATCGTCTTGGTCGCCATGTACGCGCATCTTACGAGCGAGCGCGCACAGTCACTGCTGAATTGCCTGATTCAATTCGAGGGCAAGAGTGCGGTCCCACTGAAGTTATTTCAGAGGCTCCTGGGGCAAATGGCATCACGCCGCTCGGACTGCTTCATATGAGACCGATTCAGCACTGGCTTTGCGATCGAGTCCCGAGATGGGCATGGCAACACGGCATGCTCCGGGTGCTAGTCACTCGGGCCTGCCATCAAACCTTCATCCCGTGGTCAAACCTCTCTTTTCTACGGGCCGGAGTGCCCTTAGACCGGGTTTCCATGCATGTTGTGCCAGGGCTGGGGTGCCATGGGCAGGCCCCCTCGGGCTCCTGGACAGGACCCCAGCGCCTATGGCGTGTCAATTGCCTGCCACTACCGCTGTACCGCTGAAACGGTCGGGGCGCACGTCTCGGCTCCTCAGCAGGTAACATAATTCGAGATTGCACTCGCAGCTCCTTTTATACCCACGTGGTGGGGCAGAGTTCATGATGCAAATTTCGCAAACCCATGGTATTTTCATACTATTGGATCGTTTTCTAATACACAAAGGTGATAGGGCTCTCTAGCGAAACCCCCATTTCGTCAGTCACTGACGTAACGTCTCCGTTCCCTCCTTCAGGGAACGAGGGTTACATACGTAACCGAGATGTTTTCTATCGACTAGTTGGAATCAGAACTAGCAATGTGCACATTAGGGGTGAAGTATAAGCCAAAATATAAGCTTGCGTTTCAACGATCTGAAACGCAAGTATCAAACGCGAAACGCAAGTAACTTTGTGGGCGGATCTCAGGCGCTGTTGCTATTATACCTGCCTCTTGCGCTCTTGTGCCTGATGACTCTTGCGCCTGACGCAAATCTAAAACTGGTTTGTCTGAAATAGCTACATTACTCATAGGTGTGGTTTGGGCGTAACGTGCAATAAACCAACCAGAGCGTCATCTCACATTCCCTTTAAAAGCAGGCGTGCTTGTTCCATGGCGGATTGCTATTATAATAGCGCATTTGCCAGGTGCACGCCAGGAGCGGTTCAGAGCAGAGGAGACCGACGTTCTCGTCAGGGCCGTAAAAGACAGAGAAGTGACGTTGTATGGGGATGGGAGAAACCCATCCCCATACCACCCAAATTAACTTCAGCTAAAGGCGTATAATAATTTGGGTAAATGTGTAAGCTAGATTTATGCCTATTTTTTCACATCTTCATGGACACCACAATGATATCCCTCGTGTGGTAATATTTTTCCTTGTAATTATGTATGGTTTGTAAAAATGGGAACTGCTGCGTCTGTGTAAATGAGAGAAGCAAAGTGTATGTGTGTTGTGCACACGCTACATTATGGCCAAGCATGCGCCCTTAAAATAGCATCTGAACCACTGACTTTAGACTAGGTTTTTCCTGGTCTGTGGTGGAATTGTTTTCTGAAACTGCAAAATAGCACCAGGGAACGCTTGCGCCGGAACCCGCCTCCTCTTTTCGCTGAACCGCCCCCGGGAGAGCAAGTTCATTCTCTAATTTACCGACTTGCGTCTGTGGAGGGAAAAGTCAGCTGTGCGTCGGGTGCAAATAAGGAATTATACATGCGTCAATTAAGTCAATCGCGCTGAGTGCAAGATAGGGCCCTAAATGTATCTCTTAAAGGTAGCAAAGAATTTTAATGCATAGTTACAGATAGAGAGAAAAGATCACAGCACATGGGCAGCTATACAGCAATGCAGGAAATCATAGAGCAGGTGACAGTTAAACTTAAAGGTTTATGAGCACTGTGACAGCTGTCAAAAAAAAAGAAAAAAAAAAAGAACAAAAGAAAACAGCTTAAGGCAGATTTTAAATATTTTCATGACATATGCCTCTTCCTCTAGATCTCTAAGCCCATAAAAGGAAAATTAATACAAACTTAACTCACATTAAAAGGATTAAATATTTAATATTTAATTAATATTAGGTATAAATAATTTTAACAAGAAATGAATGATAAAATTGTGCTGCATAGTTTAGGCACAGAAACCACTCTAATTAAATCAATGCATTTTACAGCCACAGGCTAACTCATTATCAATTGTGTGAAAACAATAGTGAAACTGTACCATTATGCAATATGGCAGTGCAACGATTTTCCTATTCATTGCATGTTATATGTTACATTACCTGACTTTAATGGATTGTACTTTTTTTGTTATAATATTAACTTGAATAGTATTGATTGGCTGCTTGCATTGTTCCCAGGCCTTTACGAATCAAGTCATTCTGTGTTATACTCATTTCAGAGCCACTCTCAAAGAGAAAGACGTTTTATTTCATTGCCATTTGATCCCTCCAGTGCCAAAATGGGATTTTTTTTTCTTTAAATTAAGCCTTAATTTGGGTGGAGAACTCAAGAATTTGGGAGAGACATTCATTTCTTCTTACATTGCAAATGCAACATTGAAGAAACGAGAATAACTGCTTTCAGACTTTTGGACTGTTCTATTGTTGGTTCAATACCCTGAGATCTATTATAGGACGTAACCCCCCATCCTTCTTGGGAACTATGAAGTACCGGCTGTAGAACCCGGCTTCCCTCTCTTGAGGAGGAACCTGCTCTATGGCTTCCTTTACTAAGAGGGACTGAACTTCCTGTTCCATGACCTGACCCTGCTCGTGGCTGACCAGCGTGTGCACAACCCCGTTGAACTTTGGTGGACGATACTCGAACTGAATTCTGTACCCCTTTTCCACTGTGCGTAGGACCCACTTAGATATATTTCGAAGACCTTTCCAGGTGTCTAGATAATCTACTAGGGGGACCAGTTTCTCGAGACTGACCTCTGGTGTTAAATTTAGAATTTCGGTGACCTGAAGCAGTTGACTGGCAGGAGCTAACCGATTAAATTTTTCTGCAGGCCTCGTGAGAGGAAGCGAACTAGGCAGGACCGCAAGCTTTTCGGGCGGACACTGCGATATGCGTTCGCTGAAAACCGATGTGTCCCAAGCGCACTTAGCGACGGGAAGCAAACATCGATTTCCTGAGGGCTCCGCAAAGGAGCGAGCTGTTGGTGCTCAATCGCGGGGGGGACCACCCTCAGGGGCCTGCGCAATGCGTCAGGCCTCTGAGGGTGCAATGCAGTTGGCCTCACATCCAACTGTTTACTTCATCAATGCATTGGCACAGGGAGTCAATGGGGCTGTAGTCGTTAGGCGATAGGGCTAAGTAGAGCTGTGTGTCGTCTGCATAGCTGTGGTAAGCAATTTGGTTATTTCTCATTATTTGGCTCATTGGGAGCATATACATGTTGAACAGGAGTGGCGCAAGACTTGCGGAGACCTTGAGGGACTCCGCAAGTCATGGATGTCCACTCAGACTTATGGTCTCCTATACTCACATAATAACCTCTCCCTTCTAAGTATGACCTGAACCATTTTATGACTATCCCAGAAAGCCCCACCCAGTTTTCCAGCCTGTCAAGAAGTATGTCGTGATCGACATTGTCAAATGCAACACTGAGGTCGAGTAGTACCAGTACTGATAATTTGCCTGTATCAGTATTTAAGCGAATATCGTTTATTATCTTTATGAGCGCTGTCTCTTTGCTGTGATGCTATCGGAAACCAGATTGAAAATTGTCAAAGTATCCATTCAAGCTTAAGAATTTGTTCACCTGATTGAAGACAACTTTTTCAATGATCTTGCCTATGAAAGGAAGATTTGAGATCGGTCTATAGTTGCTTAAGATGGTCTTATCCAGATTGCTCTTTTTCAGGAGGGGCTTGACAACTGCAGTTTTCAGGGAGTTTGGAAAACTCCCAGAGAGAAGTGAGGCATTTACCACTTCTAGGAGATCTGCTTCTAAGCTGTTTAACACACTTTTGCAAGCAATGCGTCACAAATGTCTCTCCGTAGCTACCAAAGCTGCCATGGATCGGCCGATAGCGCGGGCCGTCTCCTTGGTAGGACCGCTCGACGCATCTCTTGCATATCGTCGAGGGCGACCTCCACGCTGTCGTCCACCTCTTTGAGAAGGTCGGCATGGTATGCCCCGACCTGCCGCCATATATGCTTTCCCAACCATGGTCGATGTTGTACGGCAGGGCTTGGAGGGAAGCGCCGGAGCTCTCAGGGACGATGCAGCATCGGGCGAGAGATGAGATGCAAATGTCTCTTCGACCCGTGGCATCGTCCCATTGCCCTTCTCTTTCGACCCCATTATTGATGAATAAATATGAATATTGGGGCTCGATAATCGTGAAGAGAAGGGCTTATCCCATGATCTCGACAACTCGGTGTGGAGATCGGAGAAAAATGGGAGGCTCTGGCACGAAGGCTGTGACCGACCTTGCAGGAAGCGCTCATCAAGCTTGCTTTTTCTCTTCGCTTCCTGCTTTTCTGGTGTCCAAACAATATTTAATTTGACCACAGCTCTGGTCACAACCTCCAGCAGTTCCTCAAAGGCAGGAGAGTGGGTTGGAAAATCTTCACTTTCTCCTGCCTCGATGCTGAAAATATCCAGCTCCTCAGAACCAGATAATTTGAGCATCGGGTCCTCTTCACGGGCGGAAGAAGCTGCAGAGCGGGCTTCCGACCCGCGAGCGGGACCATGGGAGCTGGCCTCTGAATGTTGAGAAAGGGCTGAGGCCGTCTCAACATCATCAGCCAACTCTGCGATCTCCATGAATGAACGCTGCCTCGACAGACGCGGGACCTGATCAACGGGAGCGTGTGCCTGGCCTGATTCATTGAACAGGCTCAGGCGGGAGCGGAGCATCCTCAGTGGCATTAGATCACAGTTAGCATGCTCTACTCCCAAACAAACAACACAAAGCGAGTGTGTGTCACCCTCGCTCAAATAGCGCGGGCAAGGCGATGCACACTGCCTGAATTGCTTGTCCTTAGATGCCATAGTAGAATAATATAAATATATATAGGGTAAACGTACAATACAACACCAAATAAGACACACAGTCACACAGAACGCTTTCAGAAGAACAGAAGCTGACGCTGTTATGTTCCAGTGTCCTTTTATAGCTTCCGCATCACCGTCACATGCGACGTCAGGGGTGACGTCATGACGCAACACCAATCAAGATTAGACTAGTTCCATACAGGCTTCAGATACATCACACTGAAGGCGTTCCCCAATGTGTCGATTCTTGACGCAGCGCGAGTTCCCTCGAAAGGGAACTTATTGGCTTTGGAATAGAATAGAATGCTTGTTATATTATTGCTTGAGCATGGCAGTGACATCATATCATCTGATATCTTTGCTATTACTTTATCAGGTCATCACAGGATGTTACAAAACCCCTTGGTGTGTCTCCATGTACAATAACATATTGGTCCAAGCCTTTGAACATTCACAATGTGTTTGTTTTTGGTTTAACCTCTTAACCGTTGCCAGAGCGCCGGCGCACTGAAGCGTTTGTTTTTTTAAATAGTTCAAAGTTACTATCATATTTAATGTTATTACCTTGACAAACTATACATCATTAAAAAGATATAAGACTCAAGTTTCAGTATTTGACCACTATTGTATTCTGAGAAACTTGTAATGACAGTTATGTCTTAATTTGTGCCAGGAGTTATGTAATTAAAAAATGAGTCGATACCTTTAATATGAAATATGAGCGTCAGCCGCTCCCATTCAAAAAAAACTCCTGTGCTGTCGTCATGACAGCGCTTGACAAAACAAAGTCCCTGAGGGCTTTTAGCTCAACAATGTGCAGATGTGGAGAAATATTGATAGATTCTCATAGGTTTACATCATATTTCTATAGACAGGAATAATGTTTATTGAATTTATACCCAAATGCGTCGATGTAATCATTATGAGCGCTGGATACTCTGATGTACTGTGTTTTCAATCCATACTGGCAGCCTGAGGGCGCCGTGTGCACAGTAAAGTCGATATATGGAGCACATGAAGAAGAGCCATAAACATGTGACATTCCAGGAACTGCCTGACAACAAAGCTAACAGAGATCGCTGTAACATGCAGATAAAGATGTTTTGAAGACAATAAACATGATTGCAATGATTTTTGATTTACCTGTGTTCTTCGAGCCATGTCAGGTATTTTCATAATAATAGATTATATTTATAATGTAATGCTAGTCTTATTTTTTCATCTGAAGCCAAATCAGATCACAGAAGGTTATTTAAAACACTCGACTTGCGTTATAAAGTAAGTTTGGAGCACAAACATGGTTTTAATCTCATAAATTGTCGTGTATTGATGGTGTGCTAAGCTAACATGCTAGCTAGTTCTAGGTGCACCTGCCACCACGTTAGCTGTTATTTTTATGATTTTTTCTAAATAGGAATGCTTACTGAAATGTTTCTTTTTTCAAAAAGGGCATTTGATACGGTTTCAAATTTGAAGTGAAAAAAAAAGGGATTGAAACAGTGTGAATAGCCAGTCGTTAGTGATTATAATGCAGACAAAAGAAAAGCATATTTAGAGCCATAACCAGGCTGGAGAGGTGTGAATGTGTGCAGGGGAGACTGACACTGAATGAGGCTCGTTTGGACCACAAAACAATAGAGACAATAGACTGAATAGATGCTAGAAGATGACAATAAACACCAGTTTGCATTTTAGAGTCTAATCAAAATAGTCATATGACATGATCTTGAAAAACATTTAACTAAATGCAGAGTTTTAGACTTATCTTCTTCAAATTTTAAATATAACATGGTCAGACATGTGGCTTTAGTGCATTTCTAGATTGATACAATGCCAACTTCAATTTTATTTTCATGAAGATGTTTAATAAAAATAAATTTCTAATAACTTTACAAAACTTTGAAGCCATTTTGAATTATTTGTTTCCTTATGACTAATTAATTCCACATTTACAATAAACTGCCAGGTGTCAGCTTTCAAATGAGATCTTACTTGTGCTTTTAGTACAAAGGGTTCATAAACTGTATCTGTTTCAGTTTGGGTATGCCATTTCTGGGGATTTTTCAAAAGTGGGGTTGAAGCTTAACAGGTTAACTGTACTGTTTGCTTCAATTGTGCCTCCAGACAATGAAGTTAAAGCACAACTATAGCCCTTATGATGACCTTGTTATCTTGTCTTGTCAAGTAAGCATCTCTCGGAGACATCAGAAATACAGGAGTACATGGGTATTATTTCTGAAGAGATGTTGAGTGTTTGGGAACTTATACAGCAGAATGTAGGCAGCTGCAATTACTGCTACATCATGCATACTTCAGAACCTAATTTTTGAGATATTGTTTGAAAACATACCATTCTTTAACCCAAGTTTTTTGTGTGTGTGTGTGTGTGTGTGTGTGTGTGTGTGTGTGTGTGTGTGTGTGTGTGTGTGTGTGTGTGTGTGTTTGTGTGTGTGTGTGTGTGTTTAGGTGCTACCCAGTCACAAGGGAGCATTATATTAAATGTTGCCAAGTCAATAAAGCATTTCTTTTCAAAAGAATAGGCTATCTATAATGTATGATATTTAAAGCAGTAGGCTTTTCCAAACCGATCTCACGGCGATTTATACGTATTTTACAAGGTGGCTAATTCGTACGAATTCGTAGAATGACCTACCCCTGATCAAGCCCCTAAACCTACTCATCACTGGGGATTAGACAAATCGTATACGAATTCGTACGAGTGAGGTTGTACAAATTTTTACTAATTGTTTGTGAGATAACGTTGGCTTTTCTATGGGAAAATTCCAAACGGCAGTTTTGCGCCCTAGTAGGGCACTTCGGGAAGGGGACGGCATTTTTTAGGGTTGTTCCAAATGAAAGTCAACAACTTCACGAAGGGCCCCTCCACAAGGCCGTTAGCGAAGGGTACATGCGATGGTCACTTTAAGGAAGTAATTTTATCATTTATGGTCATGTGACCCAGTAAATACTCGTGATTCATTTTAAAGCTAGATGGCGGGAGAGTTCTTACAAACAGAGCAATTCAAGTTGTTTTGTTTTGTTTGTGATATATTTCACAAATTTTTGTCATGTTATGTTTAAATAAGTTTCATAGGTAAGAAATGTTTTAGGTAATGCAGGGTTCAAAGATGACAGCAAGTTTTAAAATTGAGAACAGCGAAATACTCTCACACAGATATTAAACGCTTTTTTTTTTTTTTACAAAATGTATATTTATTTGCAACAGTTATGTTAACAGCAATACTTAGACATTTCTGTTGTAAGGACAGCTATTCAGCTGATGGACACCGTGCTGCGCTTTCTGGGAACATCCCAGGTGAAAATAATGAGGAAATTGTCTTTCATTGCTCCCCTCGCCAAGTGCGTTCCAAACTAACACAGTCTCATCCCAAGACGTCATCTGTCTGACGCTTTTGACCATACGTCAACATCCGACGTTTTAGGGTACACTTTAACGTCAGTTAGATGACGATCCTAGGGCGTCATCTAACTGACGCTTTACCTTTAGCGTCAGTTAGATGACGCGGGTAGGTTTAGGTCAGGGGTAGGGTTAGGATTAGATAGTGTTATCTAACTTACGTTAAAGGGTACCCTAAAACGTCGGATGTTGACGTATGGTCAAAAGCATCAGACAGATGACGTCTTGTCCAAACGGCTACATAATGTCACACAAGTGCCGTGCTCCCTCCAAAGTCCCCACTTCAAGGGTTCTGCCCTCCAAAGGTAGTAGGGCATGGGGATTCTCTCTTCCGTTTAGAATTTGCCCTATATACAGTATGTATTCCCACTTCAATTTGAATTTACATTTTTTTCTTTGATAGTTCACCCAAACATAAAACTTCTCTCATTCACCCTCACCCTCATGCCATCCTCGACCTTTATGACTTCTTTCAGATAAACGCACACACACAAAAAAAGTATTAGGAGAATCCATCTCTGTGAGTCCATAATACACGTGACTGGGTGCCGCTCGGTTGACACTTGAAAAACCACACACGCTCACAAGAGGAATGTTGTGACATGGTAAGTAACATAACTACTTACAGTTACAGTAACATAACTACTTTTTCGGGTAACGAAACGTAGTTACTTTTTCAATTCGCCACAATGTTACTTTTCCCAGGGACAGATTTGACAGCGACACTGTCTTCTCAGCTGCGCACTTGCAATAGTCACAAGCTCCACACAGTACGTGACAGAGGCTGGTAGCAGAGCAGTCAATTCTGTGAATTACACTGTGCAAACCAAAAGTAATACTACCCACCGGATGAAAAAGGGTTGGCATTTAAAACACCAAATATTAAGGATTGGCATATCAAGCAAAATAATATTCGATGATTGTTCGAAAATCGTACCTCTCCCCCACATGCTCACAGGTAAGACGGCGTTCACTCAAATCCCGCTCCGACATTAAATTTCTCTGTACTGTAGGCTAATAGGCCTACGTATTGTAGCATAAAGAAAACGATTTAGTTTAATTTTTATGTTTAAATAAAATCTATATATATGTTGGTTTTTTTTTTAATTTAATCTATGTTGGTTTTTTTTTTAATTTAATCTATGTTGGTTTTTTTTTTAATTTAATCTATGTTGATTATATGAAAAGTGAAAAGCATGAGTAAGATCATAAGATGCGCAATCGGGAGACAAATGGAGTGGGCAGACATGACCACTTCATTAAGTTTGTTTTTGTAGAAAGCCTTTCTTTAAAATGAATTTCGTTTTGTATTAATTGTATCTTAATTTTAATCAATGTTTTATCAACCAATTGCCTGGATTTAATAAATAAGAAGTAAATATAGCAGGCAATATAATCAGGACTTCTCAGGAGCTCCGTGCCGGCGCGTAAACTGGAGCTCGCCTCATAAATGAGCCCAAACTCAGCGTATAAGCTTTGCCTCAAATACCTGATAAATAAATAGAAAGCTTGAAATGTGTTCTTTTAAACAAAACTATTAAAAACTAAAGAAAACAGACCACTCTCTGCTTATGTAATCCGTATGAAATGTGCACTTCTCTCTGGCACGTTCACTACTGCAAAGATCGCGAGTCAGCATCGCCAACTTCATCTTTGCAGCCGACACTGACAGAAAACACTTGTTTATTAATAAACAATTGAAATGTCTCCTTGCTATATTTGACATATTCATAATCATTACTTTTGCCAGTTCTTTGTGACATTTTTCATGAACGGCGTCACCACCACCGCATCACCATTTTTCATGAGTGGCGTCACCCCTGCTCAATAGTTAATATTGTTCTTTGGTGTTCAATACAGTTTTTTTTATTTATTTTTATTCTAGTTTTACAATAAGTAGAGTTCATAGTAGAACTTTATATAGGCCTACACATTAGGAACAGATATTGGGTTCTGCCCAAACTCAAGCAATATAAAAGTAACGTAAAAGTAACGAGTAACGTAAAAAGTTACTTTCCAAAGGGGTAACTAAGTAAAGTAACGGATTACTTTTTTAAGAAGTAACAAGTAACGAGCAAACACTACTTTTTAAAAGTAACTTCCCCAACACTGTATTTGTGTGTTCTTGGAACATAATTAGAGTCTGAAAGATAATAATCACTTTCAAATTGATCACATTAAAATCACATTTAACAGCATACACAAACAGTATGACATTAATTTGATTAAAATTTATTAAACTAAGGTACAATGTATTTATTATTGAATGAATATTAATTACATTATGTTGTGCAGGTGTTTGAAAGCTGTATTTGTATAAACAACTTGTTTACCATGGCATAAACAATTGCATTTAGGGCCCTAATGCAATAAAAAATTAAGTTGTTAATAATTTATAAGCTAAAATTATTTATTAATTCTCTGATAAAATGAACATCCATCTTTCACCACAGCTTACATTTCCAAACATAGCATTCAGAATGCGCGTTTTGAGCTCTGAAATGTTTGGCTCAGGGTTGTTAAGTTGTATTACACAAGTGGCCATCTCTGTAATTGCCAAGACAATTGTATTTATGACACCAAAATCACCTTTCTATAATAATATCTATTCACAAGCCAACACTGCAGCCAAATGGATTTGGATTGGTTGCCTCTGTCTGACATGCTTCCAGAAAGCTGTCTTTTATTAAATAGCTAAATGTGCTTCTTGTCTCTCAGAATTAACCATCCAAAAATACTCATGGAATAAAAAACTTGTATCTGGTGGTATAAGAGATGACATCTAATGGATCTAATGCTGTTAGTTTAATTGTACATGGCAGTTATGAAGACGGTCAGTGCTGTCACTATTGTGTTCAACAGTTAAAGAAAATGGCTCACAAAGCAGTGCGTTTCTTTGTTGTATGATCACAAGGCTCATCTTTTTTATTCTGGTTGTCTGTCTTTTATTTGCTTACACTTCATGATCAGACAAGTTGACACAACAAGTATTCACCCTTGATTTGACAGTCAAATTACCTCTGAAGTAATTAACCCATACTGATAATGCAGGTCACATACTGTGGCTTCAAACTATTAGTACTAAAATCACACACAATGAATAAATGTATGAATTTCATTTAATTTGATAACAAACAAAGTGACATCATAAAATAAATAAAATTGATTGATTGATTGATTAATTAATTGATTGATTGTGTACAGATGTCCTAGCAGAGCACCCACAGATGTCCATAGTCAATATGATGAACAATATGATAAGTTTGACAACCAGGAGTCCAAATACTGTGTTTCTTGATTTTTGACAATGTATATGTTGTCTCATAATTTAAAAACCAACAAATGTATTTAAAAAAAAAAATTCTGTTCTGAAAAAAAAAAGTGTTTATTCTTTATCTGTTTTGAAATATCACTTAAAATTACATTTATATATATGACACAAATGTGGCTTAAGTGTCTAAAAAAATGTTTTGGAGAATTTAAATGTTATTGGAATCTGTATGTGCATATGTGTTTCATATGGTTTCAGAATCAATACACCTCATGCGTTCCCCCCATTCCACAAGGAAATTTTCATGGAGAAACTTTCTCACAAGGTAAAAAAAAGGGAAAATGTGAAACAAGTTCAAATCTTAACAGAGCCATCTTTAAAAATGGGTGTTGTAGGAAGGGATGAACAGTGGGAGACCTCCAGAATAGCTTTAGCTTTCCACGACAGAGGTGGTAGAGATGTACACAAGACCAAAACAGCATGTACTTTTCAGAAATCTGATTTGTACAAATGAGTGGCAGGAAGAAAGCCTTGCTGACAAAAAGAAAGAAAAAAAATCAAAACAAAAATCTTCATATCACACCTTAGCAGCAGAATGCCCACAGGCATCTGAAATACACAACATTTTAGAGGAGGATTTTATTGACGGACTTGAGGAATTTTTTATTTTTTTTTTACAATTGGACTCAAATACCCACTCTGTATTCAGTACAAGTCGAGCAGAGCACAGCACAGCACAGTATACTCAGAACACCATCTTTACCATGTGTGACCGGATGGTTTTTTTTTACTTCTCATTCAGTTTGGTGGTCAGCTGTCCATTCCTCTTACCTTTCCTCTTTCACCGAGATGGGACATTTGAGGGACGGCATCATTTCTCACTGCCTAATCTTGACACCCCCAATTATTGCTTCTCCTGCCTGCTAAAGATTAGTCAAAAGCCTCAGTGTCCTGAGGCAGGCCATATTTTCACAACCCTGTCAGTTTCATAGTGCTATAACTCAGTGTAAGGTCAGCCAAAAGAGCCACGCGGTTAAAGAGAAACAGGCCTGGGGTTAATTGAAAGACTTTGTACCTGGCATCTCTCTCTCATTCGATAGCACCAGAGTCCCAAGCGCTGAAACAGTCCGCTAGGTGTTAAAGCCATCATGCCATTTAATGGGATCCTCTTCATGTAATGTGAAAAGCTTTTACCAGGACACCCTTTCAAATGATGTGTCTGTAGCTGGAGGGGTCTCGTTGCAGACATTTCCCCCAGGCTTGAGATGAGCTCGCTTTAGCCATTTTGTGACTCGGCTGCGCTTTCGAATAGCCTGGGTTTGCTAAGACAAAGCAAGGACATGGAGCAATATAAAAACTGTCAGTTTACATGACGAAGTGGTGTTGTGCGAAATGATTCTAACAGCGCGTTGTTAGAGAGGCGCATTTTGCTGCCGCCATGCTCAATAAAGCTAAATAAAAGTGCAGATAAAAGGGCCAGATAGAATGTGATGCCGCAGCCATGCGGCGAGGGAAAGCAGCCGCTGATCCATGGCCTCTATTATAGCTGGTGTTTAGTGGCACAAATGCTCTCTCTTGTTACTCCTTTCACCCTTGAAGACCTCAGTCCTCATGTGTGCCTGTGAAACACATTTAGACCACTGACCCACAGACTCAAGCTTCTCCATCTTCCTGCACTAACTACATTACAACTGATATGTATCCATTTTTTACACACACACACACACACACACACACACACACACACACACACACACACACACACACACACACACACACACACACACACACACACACACACACACACACACTCTTTATATATATATATATATATTGAAATATTTCTAATATACTTTAACATTTACCATCTATCTGTCACAATGATGAAAAAGTTTCAAACAGGTTCCAATAAACGTCTTGGTTACGTATGTAACCCTCGTTCCCTGTGTAGGGAACGGAGACGTTACGTCGAAATGACGACGAAATGGGGGTTTTGCTTAGAAGCCTATCCCCTTCGAGTGTTAAAAAACGAGCCAATGGCAAAGAAATGCCATGGGTCTGCGGAATTAGCATAGCGTAACTCCGCCCCACCTCGTGGGTATATAAGGAAGAACGCTGGCAGAATGCAGACATGTTTCCCTGCTGAGGAGCCAAGACTGAGCTCGGTGTTCCAGCGGAACAGCGGAAGTGGCAGGAAGACGTAACGTCTCCGTTCCCTACTCAGGGAACGAGGGTTACATACGTAACCGAGACGTTCACTTTCGTAGTCACTTCGAGTTACGTCGAAATGACGACGAAATGGGGGTACCAGTCTAATCACGCCACCTCTCAGCTGTCTTCCAGTGCCCTGCGTAAGTGTGAGCTCCCTGTCGTGAGACTGGCACGGACGAAGGACTCCCACTTAACACAGGAATACCAAGGTACACTGGGGAGCATATCTCAGTGGAAATATGCAAACCATGCCTGCCCGAAGGGAGGTCTTAGGAATACACGTATGGCCCGAGAGAGGGTAGCATACGGAAGAACACTGGAGTATCCAGCCCGTAGGGTGGAATCTTTCAACTCCAGGAGTGGCAAGGTGGCTTGCCGAGGGAAAGACACATGCTCAAGGAGGCTTACAGTGGAAATACACACGTGGGGGTAACCCAGCGGGGGGACCATGCACATGGAGGCACCTAGCCAACTGTGAAAGCTGCCGGGGGCATAACCTTGGCGTTGACGTCAACAGTGCTGGAGGAACCCAGGGCTTCTCGGGGAAACTCACCTGAGAAAAATATCGCATGTATCCAGTCCGTGCAGTGGAATGGCGAGCAAGCGAAGACACCTGAGCGGATCCTAGTTACTGGCTAGTTGAAGCGAGTACACGAGAGGACACTGGCTCCACTCGGAAATTATAGAATCTCGCGAATGTGTTAGGTGTCGCCCAGCCTGCAGCTCTGCAGATGTCTGTTAGCGAGGCACCATGCGCTAGAGCCCAAGAGGAAGCCATACTCTGGGTGGAGTGGGCTTTCACATCAAGGGGGCACGGTCGACCTTGCTGCTGGTATGCCAAAGCAATGGCGCCCACTATCCATGGAGAGAGCCTTTCCCTTCAGCTTCCCACCATGACAGACAAAGAGCTGGTCTGAGGTCCTGAAACACTGCGTCCTGTCTACATAGGCATGGAGAGCGCGTACTGGACAGAGCAGTGCCAAGGATCAGAGATGAGTGAGTCAGTTCATGTCATTAACCACATCGGCCAGCGGCGGGTGAACAAAAGATTCTCCCCCGGGCCTCCACCGGGGGAAAGAGTGGCCCTGCTACCACCTCCTTGACAAAACTGTAGCCCATCTCTGAGCTGTCCGCATTAGGAGCGCCGCTTGGCCTGGCGTTTAGTGGGCGGCGGGGCTTGAGCGGACTGGGATGCCTTCCTGCGACCACCTCCACGGCGCGGCCCGGGTGAAGGCTGCTGCTGGGCCCAAGCGGGAGGAGAGGGAGTCGCAGGAGGGCGTCTTCGGCGGCGAACAGACTGAGTGGACTGAGCCGGCGGCCAGTATATGCTTAATCGCCTCAGTCTGTTTCTGGGCAGCCGAGAACTTTTGGGCGAAGTCCCGACTGTGCCGCCGAATAGGCCTGCCTGGGATATGGGTGCGTTGAGCAGACGAGTCCGCTCAGCATCTCGCATATCGACCAGGTTAAGCCACAGATGCCGTTCCTGGACCACAGCTGTGGACATCACCTGACCAAGGGAGCGTGCGGTCACCGTCGCTCGGAGAGCGAGGTCGGTGGCGGCACGCAGCTCATCAAAGAGCCCTTGGTCAGCTCTACCCTCGTGCATGCCCTTGAGCATCCTGGCCAGGTAGACCTGGAGGATGGCCATGGCATGCAGCGAGGCGGCGGCGTTCCCCGCAGCTCTGTAGGATTTCGCTACCAAGGTAGACGAGAACCTACAGGCTTTGGAGGGGTGCTTTGGGTCACCACGCCATGTCGAAGCGATCTGCGGACACAACTGCATCGATACAGAGCGCTCAACAGGGGGAACCCAAGTGTACCCTTTCGCCGCGGCCTCATCAAGGAAAGAGAAGGCCGCCGAACAATCGCGGGAAGACAACGGGGCCTTCCAGGATCACGTGACCTCCTCATGCACCTCCGGTAAGAATGGAACTGGGGGGGTGGAGGTGCAGCCCCCAAGAACCAATCATCCAACCGCGAGCGCTCAGGGCAGGGTTCCACGCTAAACCGATGCTCGCGGCGGCCCGGGAGAGCATAGCTGTCAGTTCTGGATCAGACTCGGACAATGCTGGGACCCCGGAGGGCAGCAGCACAGCCGAATCTTCATCCCCAGAAGATTCCAGCTCGCCTTGCGATGCGGCGATCGACATCATATCCTCCTCTGGAGCCCTGAATGAGACGCGAGGCACATCCGAAGACGGCCCCGCGGCTGCACCCAAGGAACTCGCGGGTTGCTGTGCTGGTGAGGGGGGTGTGGCCCGAAGATCACCCTGGCCACCAGCCGAAGTACCAGCTCTCGAGGAGGGGGTGGATCGGGGTGTGGCAGAGAGGACTCTACCTTTAGTAAGGTCATGGAGTCTTGATCTCAGCGCAGCGATGGTCATGTTCCCACAGTGAGAACATGATTCATCCATGAAAGCTGCCTTAGCGTGTTCTAAGCCCAAACACGCAAGACAGCGATCATGCCCATCAGAGGGAGAAATGGCACGACCGCACCCAGAAACACACGGGCGAGACATCTTGAAAAAGACGTGCCCGTGCAAGCTCTTTTGTGAGAGGACGCTCAGCAGCCTGCGCTGAAGCGGCCAGGGAGAAACACACACGCTGGATGCAGACCACTGCACATATCAGCAGGCAGGAATGTGAATCTCGCTGGAAAATCGCCTTTGCACCAACACAGACTGGAGAGCTGTTCGTCTCGAAGACACTCGATGACAGTCAGAGAAATCAGGCTTGCAGGAGTGAAGAGGATCTCTTGGCTCCGAAGCAGAAACATGTCTGCATTCTGCCAGCATTCTTACTTATATACCCACGAGGTGGGGCGGAGTTACGCTATGCAAATTCCGCAGACCCATGGCATTTCTTTGCCATTGGCTCGTTTTTTAACACTCGAAGGTGTTAGGCTTCTAAGAGAAACCCCCATTTCGTCGTCATTTCGACGTAACTCGAAGTGACTACGAAAGGGAACAAAAGGTTCTTTAACAAAACAAAATGGAAGCTTTAGCGTTAAGTTCTGCCAGGAAGACTCAATTGCTACGTCACTTATTACCTTCTCATCTATCCAATCGTGTCTAATACTTGCGGTATAAAAGACCAGTACTTACACATGTTTGAGTTCGCAGATGCTGACGCTTTCATTCACCTCCATCCTCCCCACCACCACCAGGATGGTCCCTTCCCCTCCATCCTCCCCACCACCACCAGGATGGTCCCTTCCTAAACCTCACAGGGGGTCGGCTGCGCCCCTGCCTTCGTCTTCAGGCAGGAAATGCAGAGTCCGGACCCTCGGATTGCGAGCTATGGACGGGGCCTACGCCAAAGAACTTTATTGCTTGCTGGGCTATCAATAAATGTATTTATTGTTACAGTATTTATTCTCCCGAGTCTTTCTGGTATAACTCAAGTAATCCATAAGGCGAAAGGCTTCGTAACAGCACGTATGGCATAAAAAATTAGCATACGTTCACACGATCAATACCAGACACCACTCTATAAAAAAGAGGAACTTAAATACAGAAGGTGATAGAACTCAAATGACGAACAGATGATGATGAGTTAATCAAAAACCATGGAGACAAGTGAGGAGCGGGAAACTGGAACAAAGGAAAACATGTAACTGAGAGAAACAAATGAAAATTAAACCAAAACAGGCAGTTTGTGACAGTATCTAAAACCATGATGAGTGTTATATAATATGCTAGTGAATAATGTTATTTATATATGTATTTATTATTAAGGATTTCAGATAGATATAAAAACACGTTTATCACCGATGGCTACTTTGAATAAAAGCTGCATTCTGCATATAATTGTTACATGTTTACTAGTTTTGAGTTTCTTTTGAGTGTTATTTTTTCCATTGTTCCCAGTGTTCACTTCCTGTGTTTAGTTTCTGTTTAATTTTTGTTCCCATAGTTACTCTCATTTGTTTCTTTAGTGATTCATTTCTATCACCTGTGCTCTGTCTAGTCGTTATCCTGTGTATTTATACCCCTGTGTTTCAGTCTGTTTGTCAGACGACAACGAAGACAATGCTGTTTGGGTTATTTTTCTCGGTTTGGGTTATTGTCATTTTCTTCCCTGTTTAGACTTGCTGTGTTTCCTGTGGATTATTCAAATAAACTATTGCTGCGTATACATCCTCACAATAATAATACGCTATAACAGAGTGAATAATTTTCCATCCACCCAAAATCCTTTGAATGGATGGATGGATAGGCTTCTTAGAATATTCTGCACCTCAAAAAAATATAATTTAATGTCATTTTATTTTGGCCATCTTAAAAAAAATTAATTGGACAATCAAATAAAAGGAACATTTATATTTCAATTTACACGTGTAATACATGCTTTCTCCTGTTGTGCTTGCCACACAAATAAAGTTTAGTGTGGTCAGCAGATGTTCACAGTCTTTAGCTTTTTGTTCTCACTCCACGTGTGTCTTCTCAGACTAGCCATGATAAATGAAAGCCGGCCTGTGCTGGGCCAGTCGCCAGCTGACTGTGGGGAATGGATTCACCCAGTGTCACCGTGATTAGCTGTAGTGCTGCAATGCCAGACACAGGCGCATAGCTCCCTCTGTCTCTTGCATCCAGGTGTTTGCAAGAGAGCATTAGTGAGTATGGCTATGGAAATGAGGTTTGCGTGTATTTTACAGATGTTGTGAAAGAAAGAGAGAAAGCGTTAACCAGAGAAACCATGATTTTCTCACATAGTCTTTGGACTTGAGGCATGTAGTCCAAATTGCAGCTTATACTGGCCAAGAACAGCCCACTTGAGACAGGATGAGTGTATGAAGAAAAGAACCATTTTTGTGTATGTGTATGCATGAAGCAGGTCAGTGAACGGACTGTGGGTGGTCTGTGGGTGTGCCGCCTGAGGCTGAGACTAGGACCGTGCTAGCCATCACACTCATTTGCATACTGCAGAAGCTCATCAGATGAGGTATGGGTGACCACCAGAACCCACATAATCCCCCTCACCACACTGACCCTGATGCTCTCATCATTAGTCACTGATGCTAGAAGCATGCTCTTCAACAAAATAAACAAAATAGCCACTGTGACTCCTCCATGCTAGCATTATTAACCCATAACCTTTTTTTTAACGGAACAGTATATTGAACCCTTAGACAAAATCATATTGTATTTTATTTTTTTGCATAGGCCTTTGTGTTTTGTATCATAATTGATAGGTCAGGCTTTAATGACCCATAGAGTATGATATATAGTGAGAATATGGAGCTCATACTCAAAACATCAGGGACAAGGGCCGCAAATTAGCTTTATGATATATGCCCTATTGCCCTACAATGCCTAGTGTATAAGTCCCTGTTAAATAAATAAATACAAAAATCTCAATTTTATTTAGAACCCAAATTGAGCAAAACATATGCAATCTGTTGCAGTTGTTATGGGCAAAATGTAAGATTCTGACATGTGTATTGGAAAGCAATGTATATTTATAAAATTCATGAAAATATCAGTTGCCACTCGATATCTCCCAATAATTTGTCCTATTAAGATATTTAAATATAATAGTAAAATGTGAATGTTTTTAATAGTCAAATGTAAAAAGAAAAACAAAAGTTGTTTAAATGTTGACATGTCTTACTAAGGGTACGTTGACACGCCAACGATATGCTTAAAACGGAGAAGTTTTTCCTTTGAGGTTTTCCGCGTACAGACAACACCATTGTCAAAATGATCCCCATTCACACGGATCCGCGAAAATGACTAAAAACCCATTCTGCTGCCAGGCGATGGCGATGAAACACTATACTGAACACATAATACGCATGTGCATAACGTCATCGTCTTCAGAGATTCGCGTTTTTGTTGTTTACACAGAGACGTTTTCAAAAACTTGCACTTTGAAACCCGTTTTCAAAAGTGAGCGTTTTTAGGCACCCAAAACGCTGTTGTCATGTAAATGAACGGCCAAAACTCATAAAAAGTTTTACCAGGGGCGTCACTAGGCCCTTTTTAGGGGGGCTTCAGCCCCCCTAAACTTCTGCCTTGCCCCCCTAAAAATGTGAGATTAATGTAGGCTACACAAATTCGTGTTCGCTTCAGTCTTGTTATAATCAGATTCAGCGCGTTCTTCATCTTCAATCCGCAGCGGCGCCGACAGAGAGCACGTCAGAAACAGAGGACAGGGTGTGTGTGTGTGTTCATGTGTGTTCATCTGAGCCTCATTGGTCTGTCACTGCTCGTCAATGTCAGAATATTTGAGATGACCAATCAAATCAAAGTAGGCAGGCTTTATGTTCACAGACGCTGCTGAGCGCGAATTTTAACAGTGCGACTCGACGCGTACGGTCAAGTGCGAGATAAGATGTAAGTAGCTAAACAACATTTCATATTTTACTTTTTTTAGGTCATAAATGTTAAACGAATGACAAAAAATAATCAGGCCAACTAATATAGTTTTGTCTAATTTCGCCATTTTGAACTGAAAATAGGCTGTAACGTGACTCATGTAATGTAATAATTAGTTTACAAGAAACATTAACTAAGCCGTTTTCATCATGTTAGGCACAAGATTTATAATGAATGTGTACATATTGAGGATATAATACAAATTGTAGCCTTTAGTAAATTAAAAAAGCTCAGCTTTAGGAGGGGAAGAGAAAGGGACGAAGAGACTGAGAAAAAAAGAAAGAGTGATGGAGATGAGAAGAGAGCAGGTATTGACAAATAATCTGCCCACTGACATGGTTTTAAAGCTATTTCTTATCCTTTTTTGGTCTTCAAACGTCTTGAAATGCACATATCAGAGAAATAAAAAATTTGAACCCCCTACCAACCTCAAATTTAGGACCTCTGTGACTAAAGCCCTGTCTACGGCCCTGTATTAGGCATAAGATCAATAATAAATGTGTAGCCTACATATTGTGAATGCATTTAATAAACTTAATTACCTTTAGTAGCTTTCAGTAAATAAACGCGTCTGAGAAAATGATTCATAGGCAAAATCAACCTATCAATTGACCCTATGTTTACTTTCTTCACTGACAGACAAAAATGAAAAGCCTATATCAGTCAAAGCTCAGCTTTAGGAGGGGAAGAGACAGGGCAAGATAAAAACAAAGAGAAAAAGAGTGTGATGCTGATGAGGAGAGAAAAATAATCAGTTGCCCACTATCCAAGTTTTTTGGCCTTCAGAACATCTTAAAATGCACATATGTAGATCAGAGAAATAAAAATTTTCTCGGGGAGACCCCGAACCCCCTTATTTGCCCTACCTCACATTAGGGACCACAGTTATTATAAAACCGTGCCTTTGCATCGTAATGAAAATGGTTAATAGTGATCTTTAGATCCTAAACTAAAGTGTTACATTTTTTTATTTTAAAAAAAAAAATCATATTGGGGGCTTAGCCCCCCTAAAATGAAAATCCTAGTGACGCCCCTGAGTTTTACCTTTCTATTTGAAAACGATGTTGTGTAAACAGCCCCTTAGATGCAATTTTATATAGTTTATACTCTGTATTATATACAGAAATTGACCATGGTGAACATATTTATACAGTTTGTGAACACTGTTTTGTTTTCAGAGCAGTGTTGTTTTTGGCAGCCCTTTTAGTTCTACCAGAAAGACTCGGGAGATAAATTGAAAAGCTATATACATTTTTTGACAGCTCAGAAAGCATAAATTTATGAGTTCTTTGGCGTAGGCCCCGTCCTTAGCGAGCAAAGCGAGGTTAGCCGAATCTGCATGTCCCGCCTGAGATGAAGGCGGGGGCGCAGCCGACCCCCTGGAGGTAAGGAAGGGACCATCCTGGTGGTGGTGATGGGGAGGATGGAGGGGAAGGTACCGTCTTGGTGGTGGTTGGGGAGGATGGAGGTGAATGGCAGCGTCAGCATCTGCGAACTCAGACAAGTGTAAGTACCAATCTTATATACTGTGACTGTTAACACCTGATTGGATACGGATGAGGTAATACATGGCGTGCTGATTGAGTCTTCCTGACAGAACTTAAGCTAAAGCTTCCATTTTTAGTTTTAGTCTTAGTCTTAGTCTTTTGGACGAAAATGCTTTTTAGTTTTAGTCACATTTTAGTCACTTAAAAACGTAATAGTTTTAGTCAAGTTTTAGTCGACGAAAACAAAAAAAAGGTTTTAGTCAAGTTTTAGTCGCCGAAAATGCAAAAAGGTTTTAATCAAGTTTTAGTCAATTTTAGTAAAAAAAAAACTCAAGCGCACGACCGCACGCATAAAGCTTGCCACAAAGAACCGGCAAAAGTAATGATTATGAATGTGTAAAAAAAAAAGCAAGGAGACATTTAATTGTTTATTAATAAACTGGTGTTTTCGGTGTCGCTGCAAAGATGAATTTGACGATGTGGACTCGCCATGAACGAATAAAGATAAAAAGGCATAAAACGGAAAATTTCCTCTCGTTTTGGAGGAGACCTGTCACGCCAGTGGGGCGCGCCCCACACTTTGAGAACCGCTGGATTATACTGAAACTGAAAGTATGTCCATAAATCATCTTGTCGTTTCCGACCACCAAGCCCGTTTATTGGCTTCGCGCCATGGTCCTTCGAAGATGTGTGGTGAGTGACTAGCCGCAGCCGCAGGTGTGTTGTTGTGTGGAATCTGGTGCGCGCGCGGCATGGGTACCCAAAACAAAGATAGGAAGCGGCAGCATTGCTGATACTTTTTTAGCTCAAAACAGACAGATTTCACGCAAAATAGGCAGAAATGACATGCATTGCGAACGTCAGACTTTTCGTTCCGTCTTGTCTTGTCAACGAAAACTCGAAAATGTCTCGTCATGTTTTAGTCACCTTAGAGCCATTTTTAGCGAGTCATCGTCACGTTATCGTCATAAAAAAAGTGCGTCAACGAAATCATTTCGTTATCGTCATCGTTGACGAAAACAACATTGTTTCAGAGTTTAATATAACTTTCAAAAAAGTCCAGTACAAACGTTTCTGCCGCTCATCAATGGCAGCTGTCACAGTTGCTAGGCGACAAAAACACAATCCTTTGTAGGCAGGACCGTTTCATTTAACAACGGTCCAACCTTCATGCAGCCTCTGAATTGGGCCACAGCTTATAGCTGTCCTGCATGCGCTGAAATAAAGTGACAGCGCATTGTCACATAAACAAACATGGATTGACACTGAATGAAGTTATTTCACCATAAATGTATATAATTTAGGGATTGACAACTGTATTATGTTGCTGTGTGAACCTATGAAAGCATATGAAAGACTGTATAACTGTACATGTGTATAAAGAGAATCACAATGCTGAAAAACCATTTTCAGTGACAACTTTTGGATTTGAAATAAAAATAATGAATAAATGTTCTGTTTGTGGTATTGTCACAGACTGCATTTTACCATCATTCTTCCTGACACCTAACCACGCACACTTGGAACTCATCTAGCTCTCATCACCAGCACTATATAGAGCACACACACTCCCTCAGTCATTGCCTGACCTTGTCTGATACCTCAGACTACTTACGTGGTGGTTTGTTCCTGACTACCCTGCTAGCTACTGTTGTTACCTACTCCAAGTCATCTTCCAATCATCACGTCATCTTCCAGTCATCCCTCGTCTCAACGTTGTTCCCTCGTGTGTGTGTGCTCCAACTATTCTGTAAGACGAAGACTTAAAATCAACAATACAAGTGTATCTCATCTACTAATGATCTCGAGTATCATCTCTTACCTGTTTATGCATTATTGTGTTCCTGCCATATCTGCAAATAAACCTACCTGAGTTGTACCTCAGTTTCATTGAAGGTCATTGCGTCTAAGCCTGAGCGTGACAGGTATACAGGCGCGGATCAGTTGCGCACTGCAAACGCGCCATATGTGAAAGCACAAAGAGCCTGTGCTGCTTCTACACTGCATTTGCTTGGTGCTTCTTATTTGTGTATCCTCGTTTCCTTTCCTCGCGTCTTAGCTCCACCCCCTTAGAATGTGAGGGAAGGATACACCTGTGTATTCACGCTCATGGCTGTTCAGGAAGCTTCCTCACTCCTCGTTCCTCACCTCCTCGCAGTGCAATTAGAGAATTGAGATTCCTTCAAAATGGCTGATCTCGATCGTTTTCCAGGTCACAGGCTGGAGGACGGAGGACGGAGGAATATTGAGTATTGAGTATTCAGAAGCACACATTTGGTGCCTCTCAAATGGAAGGTTGCATCCTAGTGAGTCTTTGTCCTTCCTAGTCCAGTCCTTCAGAGGCTTGTACCTCAGCATTAAAGGCTACTTTATAAATGTTTCCGCCCCCCGCTGTCACCGCACGAAATTAAACTTAATTTTGGAAAAATACTTTGTATTATATTAACTGGCTTTCTGTTAATGCAATACAGTGAATGACTGCCATCTGCGGTCTCCCAGTGGCTTACGTTATTGGCAGTTTAGTGTTAAGTGATTGATTTACAGCAACAACAAAAAAAAGATCTATATTTTCATGTCTGAAAACATTATTTTTGTCTTACATTTCATAAACTTAGACGAGCTCAGTACCGACTTGGTTTCCGTCAGATTAATTTAAATGTGTGCAAAGGATTGCGGGTGATTTAAGGCCGCAAAGACAGGCTGAAAGAAGGACGTGCAATGAAAGCTGCCTTCCAATGATCCTTTGAATTGAAATGGTCTCCAGCGATGTTTGATGACGTGACAGCTTAAATATGCAGCCTTCCATTTGAGAAGCACCCGTCGAGTACCTCCCACACCCCTACTTCCTGTGATTCTCAGAATCACGATTTTTTTTTAAAAATTGCTATCACGATTCTCCTAGGATTCTGAACAGACAACTAAACAAAATAACATGTAATTAACAAAATGATAATTTTTACAGACTTTTTAAAACATTTAATTTGAATTAATTATTTAAAAAAATCAGTTTGAATGGATGAATCAATGACTTGCATAATTCCTTCATTTGTTTCATTACTGGATGAATCAGCGTTTTTGAACGAATCTCTTGAATGAATGATTCAATGTCAAATATTTTTTTTTAACAGTCACTTGTCGCCACCTAGTAGCATAACAATGTCATCGATAATAGGGCTGCACAATTAATCACAATGAAACCGCACGCGATTTGGCAAAGGCTGCGATTATTTTATGCGCAGTTTGTCAGTGCAGTGCGGCTGATCGGTAGTAAATCCTGCTCCAACTGAAAGCCAGAGGGGGCTCTCACGCAGACATGCCAAATATGCCCCGCCGCAGAAGTACGATAATCATTCCAGGAAATCCCTATCGGGCATCATACTATCTGTAGTTAAATAAACAGAAGATTGAAACGCTTTGATTAAACATGACTAATAAACACACAACTGCCTTATTCTGTGTAAGAAGCCACATCATCTCACCGAAGGACGCTCAACTGTCGTTATGAAGCGAGATTGGAGTAAAAACATGTTATTAAATGTTGTCTTTTGTTGGACAAGAGGTGCATAAATGCTTGTCATATTTGTAAAGATGTTTAACGCGTGTTGCTTTTTCAAAAGCACATTATAAGTGACTCAAACGCACATTGCTTTCAGATCAGTGGCGATTTCTTTAAGACTGCAAGGGAAGCTCAGCTTCCCCTATAATGTCAAAAATTAATGGTCAAATGTGTACTATTGTGTTAACATTTTATTGACTAAAAATGCGTTAGAACACGGTCATCTCGAAGACGAGTTCGTTTAGAATAAGCTACATACAGCAGGTCGGCTGACTCGAGCTCCTTCTCATACATACTCGTAGCGCGTCACAGTGCATTTCCCTATGGCATTTCACCGTTGAAGCTCGGCGTCCATTGACTTCAATGGGGCTGCTTTGAACAGTTTTTTTTTTAGTGCTTCGAAACTAGACGGTCATTGGATAAATGCTGCGATTATGTCCCGCCCACGGACGCCGGGCGTCTCTGGGGTGAATAGGGAAGTGGGCTGGCCTAGCGTCCGGGCGTCCGCGTGATGATTGGAGGACTGCATCTCCTTTTGATTGACAGCGATTTCGCACAATAAAAAATCGCTGATGCGCAAGCTATTCGAGATATCGAGCGCAGTCTCATCGTGGATTTTGTAAGTGTAGCCTACTCGAAAGACGAACTTCGGTAACATATTTCTTAGTATTTGCAATTTTCATCAGACATTTCACAGTGTAACCTAATTCCAACATTTCTTCCGTCGATGTCAGGTGCCTTGTTACATGTGCGGGCGTGGTGTTTGAATCACGGCACATCTGTCTAGTTTGGTTTCGGTTTGTGTGGGGATTCGGACATGTGTTTGTTTGACACGTGCTCCGCGTGTTTGTTTTCTGTTGTGAGCGCACAGGATGAGCTTATGGTTGTTCTCATGCGTAACGTTCTGTCTTGTCGTGTTCACTCTGTTCAGTGTGTTGTGTTTTGAGTAGCACACGTTTCGTGTTTACATCGGCCGCGTGCTTTCATGTCATGTTTTGTCTTTTGCTGTGTAGCACAGCTTGTGTTTTACACTTGCTGTGTGCTTTCATGTTGTCATGTTCTGTGGGAACACGTGGCTTATGAGTGTTCTCATTGTTCTTCATGTCTCACTTTGTGTGGGCACAATTGCTTGTAATTGTTTTACTGGCCATGTGTTTGTGTTTTTGTCATGTTTGGTGTGAGCACATGGCTTATCATGTGTTTTCCTTGTGCCATGTGCTCTCCTGTAGATTGTGTCGACTCCCATCTTGTTTCCTGATTATTAGTTATTTTGCCCCACCTGTCCTCCCTCGTTACCTGCCTTTTTTGCTCCCTATTTATTTTCCTTGTCCTGTGCTGGTTCGTAGTTTTTGTTTGTATTTTTAAATTTGATTAATAAAATAAAATCAACTCTGAATCTGAGTCCTCGCTCTTTTCATCATCCCCGCACCTGACAGTCGAGTAAAAAAGAAAAAAGAAAAAAAAGAGCTTCCCCTCTTTGAAAGACCAACAGCCGCCACTGTTTCAGATGGAGCAGCGTTTACAGAGCCGTACATCAATGACAAGCTGTGCGAGCACGTTCTCATCCCAAGGCGTCATAAACTGACGCTTTTGACATTTCGTCTAAATCCAACGCACATGGCACCCTTTAGCGTCAATATGAGACGCAGATTTATGGGCCAGAAGGCGCCTCCTAGTGGTCTAACCCTAACCCTACCCCAGACCTAAACCTACCCTTAACTATATTGACGCTAAAGGGTGCCATGTGCGTTGGATTTAGACGAAATGTCAAAAGCGTCAGTTTATGACGCCTTGGGATGAGAATGCGTTGGCTGTGCATAAAAAAATAACCGCAGCCTTTGTGATTTCAAAATCACGATAAGCCAAATCGGTTTAAGTGCGATTAATTGTACAGCCCTAATCAATACTATCGTTATTTGAAGGGCCAAGTTACTTTCACAAAGTGATTTGCTCTATTTTGATGTATATGTGTGAACCTGGCGTCAGTCCGGTAAATGTTCATCTTAGAATATTAACAATATAAAAGTTCATCTTATGTTTACTTTATAATAATCTTCACAGTGAAAAGACATACAGTATACCACAAATTTAAGGACATTTTTAGAATGATACTAAAAGGCCTTTTACTTGCTAAAAAAAAAAGTATGTTTAATTAGACGACCTAGCCTCGTCTCACAGCTTCTGACAAACTTCAAAGTTTGCTGGTCTCCAAGGTCTGTGATTGCTTAAAGCATGACATGTGTGGTGGAGGGGATGATTAATAAAAATTAGCTCCTCTCACAGTGCTGTCGGAGCGCGAATTACTGGCTTTGAATCTACATTTAGACCAAAGTGGGTCTCAAGATAGTTGTTTTCTGGGAACGATCAGTAGTAATAGCTGAAGATTAAACAGAAGGAAGTGGACAGAATGTTTGCTGGAGAAACCACGCATGATGATATTCAGAGGTTTAGACGTTACGCTATTGCGACAAGCGCTGAGGGTTCATATAAGATATTTAAGCAACATGCCACAAGAGACCTTGGTAAAATCACATTAGGGCACTGCCTCAGAAGCTTAGGAAGTTATAAAATGGTGGCATATAAAGGAGCAATGTGATTACAGAAACTAACGTTCAATAAAAAATAAAAAAAATTAGTAATTTTAATCACAATAAACAATTATTCTGCCAATAAATCATTATGATTACTGTTGCTACTGTTTCTCGCCACATACATTTAAAATTCAACGTGCATACATTTGTTTTTTTAAGCAGATTCTATTTTAGAGATTGAACTTAATCCCCCTGCATATGCATAGACACGAGTAAACTGTATTTTCCTCAGGTAAACAGTTCCAGACAGGGCATGGCTTCAGTAAACACAAAGTTTCCAGTGCAGGATAAGGTTAGAGGAGGGTAGCCATATCCAAACTTTCATATAAATAATGTAGAAGTGGATGGACAATGAAGAGTGTCGGACATTTTTAGTGTTGCTTCTTGTGGTAGCGAACTCAATTCTTTTCTTTTTTTCGCATTCTTCCCTGCAAGGTGGTTAACATACCAAATGAAACCCAATCATTTCTATTTTACAGAAAAATGTATTGTGTGACTGTGAGTCCATCTGTACATCTGGCTCAAGATAGCACCAAGGACGTGCCCTTGTGTTGCAGTGCTGCTCCTCCAATTTTTCCAAGCCCAGAATCTGCCTCAGTAGAACTCAGAAGAATCCCTTGTGTCTTCATTTATTGAATATTTTGAGTAGCTTTTATAAATAAGAGCGTTTTAACTATTGTACCATACAGAGCACAGAAGAGACCGTATATTGTTGGTCATCAGTGTTGGCCAATTTTAATATCATCCGTATCAGCTCGATAAAATAGGCTGATATATTAAAGGCAACAAATTATATTCATTCTAATTGGTCTACCTATTATAAAAATTACTCGCTGCCTTAAAAAAAAAAAAAAAATCTATTATTCTGTTAAATTGGGATTCCATAAAAAAAAAAAAAAAAAAAAAAAAAAATTTTTAGAAGTTGACCATGGGTATGTAATGTATAATAACTTGTCCTTTTCATTCCAGTGGTTCATTGTAAACATTTGTCAAATGATTGTGGGATTAGAAAGTTTATTTTCTTCAGTGGTACCCATTTTAAGCATGTAGAGATCTGGACTTTTCAATCAATTAATCTAGATTGATATCTAATACTGTAAATTGTTATCGGCTCAAAATATAAATAATTGTCATTATTGCTATTGCCATCGAACAGAAGATTACAAACACAGGTAAAATATGAATGGAGTTTATTGAATGACACAGGTGATTAGTAGGTGAATCTCTTGATTGCAGATAGTTCTGGTGATACTGGCATGTGAATGAAAGTCTTACAGTATCTTGTTGCAGGTATAGTGAAGAGAAGTGGCTAGTGGGCTGAAGCTGACACACAGAAGACGAGATGCACAGGTAAGTTATGCACAGGCAAGTAGTCTGGTACAGGTTCAGTGTAAAGTGATGAGACCAGACCAAAATGTCTATTTGGTGCTGACTTTTATGGAGGAACTGATGAGGCTGATGGCAGACATGTGTGGTGATTGTTGAGTGTAAACAAGTGGTAGCCAGAGAGGATGATGGGAAATGTGGGGTGTTGTGGTGACTGGTCTGGTGACTGATGATTATGACAGCTATTGGACAAAATGTCCACATCAGAGCATTCCTACCTTTATTTTTTTCCCCCCCCAGGACTGCAACAGTTTTTCCAAACCTTATCAAAATATTCTAATTATATTCAAATGTGAATGTTCAAAAACATTTGCATTAATCTTTGATTTTATTTATTTATTTATTTATTTAACAGGGACCATACAGTCAAACATAGTCACAATACAAAGCCTGTAACTGATGCGCACCATATAGAGTTTGTAGCTAATGCTAATTTTCAACTCCTGTCCCTGGTTGGGCATTTCTAAGTACATTATAAATAGATACATACAAATAGAAAACATTCACATTTCTTCAAACACACACACACACACACACACACACACACACACACGACCAGAAACATTGACAATGGCCGGAAAATTGTCTGTTTGAAGATAAAATGGCTTCTCCGTGAGATTGTGTGGCACATGACGTCTAATGCACTCCAGCAGTTAATTGTGTCTTTGTAATTGTCTCTGGAGACCTCGATATATTAGCTAAGCTGGAAGCTCTGTGTAGACCATAAGAAAGACTTAATCACGCCACAGGAGGGGAGAGCGGACTGCTTCTCTGCTCAAAAAAACTTTGTGCAGTCTTTTTGACAGCCACCAGTGAGGTTGTTATATTAATGAAAGCCTCCTCCACACTAGGTATTTATCTTCCTGACAGCTGCATCCCAGTTGAGCACTTATCAAAGGTTTCGCATCGTTTTTAGAGTTTTATTTGGGTTACCTCTGAGCCCAAGTGCATTTCTCCAGTCTGGACATCCGGTGCTGGTTAGACAATTGGTGATCATCGTGCTTTGTTTCTATTTGTGACAGGTATAGTGGTGATTCTGCCCCATTTTTAGACACACTTCCTTTGTGGCAATTCACTGGAAATGTCGATTACATAGCGGGTGAAGGTACGTTTTTATGGCTTACAATAATTATTGAAACCCCACAATAAGTCGTATATGTGATCATCTACTAAACATAGATTATATCAGTGAATTGAATTAATCGAGTCTTAACATTTTTATGATACTTTTATGTTTTTGCTATTTGAAGTTCATTGTTATTGCACTTCTATGTTGTTATGAAGCCACACAGATTTGGAACAACATGGGTGAATGATGACACTATTTTCTTTTTTTAGGTGAACTATTCTTTTAATGGTAGGATTTCTTAAAATAGGCTCAATAGCGTAACCGACAGCAGCTTAATAGAGTAAATGTATCAGCCTAGATTTGCTAAGAGCCTTCTGCTTATCAAAATCCTATTTTCCACAAAAGTCATTCTCAATTCTCAGAAATGCACAAGAGAGATGATATAGCGAACATCAACTGTAGATGCTGTCTAGAGACCTATTTCCCAGTATATTTGACTTTGGCCATAAAGTCTAGTCCACATTGCAGCATTTTGCCAAGATCAACCAAATTAGAGTAGAAAAGATGGTTCTCTGAGATATTATTTTTTATGCTAGATACTATAAGGTTATTCATAAAAAAATAGTTGTTTTCTGTGAGAGATTGTCTGCAAGCTTTCTGTGTCTCCTCATCATTGCCTTTTATTATTAAATGAATATTGTCCTCAAGAAATGTACATTTTTGCAGGTTCATTTTATCAATCTTTTTGGTTTGATAAATGGTTTTCTCTTTGCCCCATTCCTTGTCGTTCCCTCTATGGGAATTTGATCTAAAATATTAATTATCAAATAAGAATCTTCAGTTCTCCTAATGGTAATTTAAGTAAGAGATTGGTAGAGGTAAATTCAATTGCCTCCAAAAGACCATTTTGAGCAGCATAAATCAATAGGACAAAGAGAGTGAGCATATGTGACCAAATCTCCCTATCAATCACATCATACACACCTAAAGGATTATTAGGAACACCTGGTCAATTTCTCATTAATGCAATTATCTAATCAACCAATCACATGGCAGTTGCTTCAATGTATTTAGGGGTGTGGTCCTGGTCAAGACAATCTCCTGAACTCCAAACTGAATGTCAGAATGGGAAAGAAAGGTGATTTAAGCAATTTTGAGCGTGGCATGGTTGTTGGTACCAGACGGGCCGGTCTGAGTATTTCACAATCTGCTCAGTTACTGAGATTTTCACACACAACCATTTATAGGGTTTACAAAGAATGGTGTGAAAAGGGAAAAACATCCAGTATGCGGCAGTCCTGTGGGCGAAAATGCCTTGTTGATGCTAGAGGTCAGAGGAGAATGGGCCGACTGATTCAAGCTGATAGAAGAGCAACTTTGACTGAAATAACCACTCGTTACAACCGAGGTATGCAGCAAAGCATTTGTGAAGCCACAACATGCACAACCTTGAGGCGGATGGGCTACAACAGCAGAAGACCCCACCGGGTACCACTCATCTCCACTACAAATAGGAAAAAGAGGCTACAATTTGCAAGAGCTCACCAAAATTGGACAGTTGAAGACTGTAAAAATGTTGCCTGGTCTGATGAGTCTCGATTTCTGTTGAGACATTTAGATGGTAGAGTCAGAATTTGGTGTAAACAGAATGAGAACATGGATCCATCATGCCTTGTTACCACTGTGCAGGCTGGTGGTGGTGGTGTAATGGTGTGGGGGATGTTTTCGTGGCACACTTTAGGCCCCTTAGTGCCAATTGGGCATCGTTTAAATGCCACGGCCTACCTGAGCATTGTTTTTGACCATGTCCATCCCTTTATGGTCACCATGTACCCATCCTCTGATGGCTACTTCCAGCAGGATAATGCACCATGTCACAAAGCTCGAATCATTTCAAATTGGTTTCTTGAACATGACAATGAGTTCACTGTACTAAAATGGCCCCCACAGTCACCAGATCTCAACCCAATAGAGCATCTTTGGGATGTGGTGGAACGGGAGCTTCGTGCCCTGGATGTGCATCCCACAAATCTCCATCAACTGCAAGATGCTATCCTATCAATATGGGCCAACATTTCTAAAGAACGCTTTCAGCACCTTGTTGAATCAATGCCATGTAGAATTAAGGCAGTTCTGAAGCGAAAGGGGGTCAAACACAGTATTAGTATGGTGTTCTTAATAATCCTTTAGGTGAGTGTATATAGAAATAATAAGTCAACATTTCACCCAGTCTCAGTCTCATACGGCACTCTCACGGAATGATTTCATATTGCACAATAAACTGTAAAGCATCTGACAAGTTCTGGATTACATTCTAATCTGATTTACGTAGCTGAATTATAAAATAAAAAAATAAAATAAAATAAAATAAACCCACCCCTAATCAACATGCAAAATCATGTCGCTTTACATGGTTCTTGGCCAGAATAAATTGATCAAACCTTATGCCGTTTAGTCAAAGGTCTGGCAGCACAAGACTGTAATTCATTAGTTTGTTAGTCTCTGGATTAGTTTCTCTAAAACTTCTGTTTTGCTGTATATGACAACTTGACACAAATATTTCTCTTTTACAGTTTCACTCTGTCTTCATCACTCCCTCTAAGCATACTTATTATGAGAGGTCAAAAACCGCAAGGTAAACAATACAATACAAAACAAACAATTAGGAATAAGAAACTCAATTAGCATGCAATTACATGCAAATTCTTTGTAAGGCTGCTCTATAAATTTGACTCATTAGATTAGCTTTGGCTCCTATAGAGAAAGTACAGAAACTTAAAAAGTAAAACAATTGATTTTGACACAGAACTAAAAAGAATAAATGACTTCTGTGGAGTTAAGCAATTTGTATTTGATTGCAATTGGGGACTGTGAGTTTTCATGTGCTTGTGAGAAATGTATTAGCCTGCCTCACATCACAAACTACTTCAGAATGTCATTAACGGACAGATACAAGTGCATTTCTTTCAAGCTTGTCTTTTAGTCTGCAGCATTTCATGGTGAAACAAGAGGTGTTTTTGGAGAAGAATTACAAAAGACTTTCCTTTAATGTCAGGGTCATAGTGAATGTTGGACAGAAAGCTGGTTTATATATTGCTCATAAGCAGACAAGGCTGATATTAGTTTCAGATCTCTAGACGCCTTAGCTAATTTTAAAGTGTTTAAAACGTAATTAGTAAATATATTTGAAATGGACAGTTTTCCTGTTATCCAGTTTGATTTAGCTGAATTTAAAGCTTAAGTATTTTTTTTTCTCTTCACCCATTTCCGACCAGTCACAGTCAGGGAGAATGTTTGTATAAGCAAAAACCATCATCATTTTTGCAATTTTGCTTTGCAACACTTACAATAAAAGAAAGAAAGACAGTTAATTATTTAAAAATGTCAAAAAATGTTGTGAAGAAGCGTTATTAATCTGGCTTTAATCAGGAATATCACATTTTATTGTCTCGATTTAATTACCACACCAAGTGAAAATGGTCCACATTCTTTTCTTGGTTCTTAAAGCTGTTCGAGTTCTCGTTCTGAAAATCTTAATGTCACAAGAAGGGAATAAATTAAACCAAAGGCACTAATTAATTTCTAATTCTTCAGAGGGAAATAGATTAATTTCTGTAACATTTGTCATTTGCTTAAAACATTTATCCTAGACAAAATTAGAAAATAGGGAACGACTGAACCGGGGGCCAGCGCTGATTGATGATGTGGTCAGGTGCAGTCATAAATGCACCAATGTCAAAGCTCTCTGTGAGTCGGGTGTGAACGGGTGACTGCTCGCTTGAAGGATATGCTGCATCATGTGACGATGGAGAAGTTCACACTGTGGTCTTGAAGAATGAGAGGCCAGGGACACTATAGTCCCCCTGTGTGCTTTGAATAAGCCTTTGCACCAGTTGCTCCCTCACTTCTCTCTCTCTCTCTCTCTCTCTCTCTCTCTCTCTCTCTCTCTCTCTCTCTCTCTCTCTCTCTCTCTCTCTCTCTCTCTCTCTCTCTCTCTCTCTCTCTCTCCCTGTGGACTCCTAATGACTCTTTTCCGCTGATCTGTGAAGGAAAAAAGAAAATGGCCCCATTTAGAGGGAGAAACGGCCAACCTGTTATTTCTTGTCCATTGTCCCGGCTTTAATTGAGAAAATCAATTTGTCATGACACTTTGCCAATAATGTAATTCCCCCTTTCTCCCAGCTTTCCTCATCTGCTATGTACAGCAGCTGGAGGAGAGCTGAAGAGGGTGAATACAGTGGCATCTCACTACGTAGTTTTATTTTTTGTTTGTCGCATTTGTCATCCTCCTGTTACTGTCATCATGCGTCATCATGATGTAATCATGAAAATATAATGCGATATATTACGTAATGTAAAAAGGAAACTAATGCTTTTTTTCAATATACTGCATGTGCAAGGACTATGTATGGTTATATATTGATACAATGAAGACAAAAACAGCAATGCATTTTTACATTAATAGATTTATTGAAAGACTCAATTAATTAATTTATCTTTCATGCGTTAACACATGGGTTTACATAAAGCTGAACGTTTATAAGCTTTAATCTCACTGTATTGTTTGTTACACTGTTTATATAAAATATGAAGGTGTATAAAAATAAAAAAAACAGAAGTTATAACCAATAAAAATGTCTTTGTGCTTATTTAAACTAGAGTTGAAGATACATGTATCTCTTAACTCACAAAAACAATGTTGTTAACGTGGGTGTTTATTGTTGTTGCCGTCTTATGCAGTTTGCTATTGTTGTTGCATCCCTTCTGTTTCTTTCTGACTGTGAAACATTGTTCTGATGACAATTTACATCCTATGCGTTGTATGCATACCCTACTGTACACGTAAAAAAAAAAACTATGTTTTACCCGTAACACACATTTTCACCACGTGGTGTTATAAACAAACACTGTTAAGTTGTTTTGATTGATACTGTGAAGCAGCTTTGATACAATCTGTATTGTGAAAAGCGCTATATAAATCTATTTGACTTTACTTGACTTGGTGTAAGGATGTAACCTGCAGAGAGGACCACTTAACAAATCAGTGATCTGGGGCCGTATTCACAAAGAATTTTAAGGCTAAAAGTAGCTCCTACCTGGCGAATTTAGGAGCAACTCCTAAAAATAATGGGCGTGTCACTCCTAACTTTAGGACTCCTAATTTTTTTCACTAAGAGTAATTCACGAAGCATTTTAGCCCTAAAAGTAGCACCTAAGTCTGGGACAGCTTAAAAGAAGTCGAGAGGACTCCTAACTCACTAAGACCTATTCACAAAGGATTGTAGCGCATACCACCGCCTCTCGCAGTCGTCTGGGGTCCGCGACACAAGCGGGAATGCTGCATTGATCTGCAAACAAATCCTCTCCCATGTCTCGCGCTTAGTTTTGCTTGATATCCCAGTGCCGAATTTCCCTTTTATTATGTTTTTTTTTTCCAGCACCAACTGGGCCAGCAGCAGTAACTGATCCTGCGTCCAGTTGGGCTTTCTTTTCCATTTTGGCGAGTTCATAATCCACCATCATTCAACTATTACATTCAGTAGCGGTTTTAGGCACGGGCGAACCGGGCGGTCGCCCGGGGCGGCATTTCATCATGTCACATGGGGGGCGGCACGAGCAGTTAAAAAAAAATCCTCTGTGCCGCGAAGGTTTTCTATTTTTTATCATTTCAATTCAATTATTGGCAATGGCGCCCCTGCTTGCTGAGAAGGTGCCATGCACAGAAGCGATGTCAAGGGGGTCTCCTGATTGGAGGAGCTCACCAAGCGTTCACGTATCGCGTCTTTTGCGCGCTCGACTTCGTTATTTCAAATGTAGGCGCACGGGAAGCGCGCTCATTATGAAGCGACGCGCTCATTTTTTCCAGGAGCAGCGAGATGAAAAATTGTAAACTTTTCAATATGGGAGTGCACGTGCACCCAAACACGCGGGTGTTTTTCTCTTCTCCGTAAATAAATCTTTTAGCAGAGCTACAGCAAGCGTTTTTCTGTGGTGGAAATACATTAGCTACTAAAACTTCTTTGTCGTTGTAGAGAGTGCAGTGCATGGTTGTATATAGCAACGACAGCCATGGGAAAATCGGACCGAATTTTACTATTAATAATAAAAGATAAGCTGTGCATTATAAATGTCAGGAATGTATCTTTATTGACTCATTCTTTTTATAAAGATGATTTAAATGCTGAAATATGTGAGGTTTATCTTTTTATAAAACCTTTTTGTCAAAAGTTTATTTGAACGTGTGCATGTTAGATAACATTAAAGACACTCCTTTAAAATTTGGCCATCATCTTTAATGTTATTAACTTGGTGAATTGATTTCATTGTGTATTAGGCTTTTTGAACAAGATTCTGTGTATAACCGTGATCATTTTGGTCACTATATTCATGAAATGGAAATCATTTTCATAATGATCAAATATAATTACGTGTTTTTACAGTAGCCTATAATATGCAAAGTACAATTTTCTATTAAAAATAATCTCTGATTCTGTCCTTTTCTCTGACATTTAAGAGTGACATAGGCCTACAAAAGCTATTTTAGGTCTAAAACAGTTTGGATAGTTGTTAATATGAGAGCTGTTAGAAATTATTTAAGTGATAAGTATTGTGTTACTACATAAATATCTCTCGGACCCTTACACTTTTAAAAACTCTATTTAGTGACAAAGTATAGTTTAACAAGTACTAAAAGAGCTCCATGCATAGAATTCAAGGCAGTAACCAATGAGCTAATAGTTCCTCCCTGAAAGTTAGATTAATCTAGCAAAATAACTTGATTCTATTAACTGTGTTTTTCAAATTAACGGTATGTGATTTTATTGTTGGGGGGTGTAATTCAATGTAAAACCGCCACTGATTACATTACTTCAATCGGAGCAACATTTCCTTGCTTTAAGTAGTCTATTTAGGCTAATAGGATGTCAATTAACCAAGCAAGTGTTAATGCAAGTGTCGTTTTTCATTATTAGGTAAGTGGCGGTTTTCATTAGGTTATTAGGCTACCTTGATTTAATTGAATTGAATTCACGACTTTTCTCTCTCTGCCTTTTTAGAATTACACTTCTCTGGGGCCTGCACAAACATGTCATTATATATGCATTTCGATGACATTACTATTATTATTTCGTGTAGGACACAGAGATATTTAGATGTCGTAATTCCATGATTTGTTGCGTCTGTGTTATGATCCACATGATGGCCCTGTCATCTAACAACCAATAACCGTGATCATTGCGAGGAAGCTCGTGCATGAGAATTGACGTCATCCATAGCAACGAAGACTCACTCTTAGTTTAGGAGTTGTCCTTTTTCCTTACTAAGAGTAGGTCTGAAAGGCGTTGTGAATAACCTTTAAGAGAAAACTCCTAGCTAAAATATTTTAGTGCGATTTAGGAGTACTCCTAGTGGTAAGATAAAATTCTTTGTGAATACGGCCCCTGATCTTACTGGCGAACAAATTCAAAAGATACAGGTCACAGACTCACTAGCACTGAATGGTTTAACATTTAAATAATTTACCCTTCTAAATGACAAAAAAAATTGGCACGCTTTCCCCGCCAGCGTTTAAAAAAAAAAGTTGCCAGCCACCGGCAGCATTTTTGATAATTTTCACGAGTTTCATGGCACCAAGAATAGTTTGTTATCTGAATATATCAACATATAAAAAGAAAAAAAACAGACCCTCTGCTTTTAAACAAAAAACATTTTGAGCAAAAAGCTGAGAAAATTGCGTTTTTGTCAAAGACTACATCTGGATTCAGAATGATGATCAAAACACAGATAGAGTAAATCGAGTCAGTCAACACCCCTTAAGCTTGCACAGTCCCATAGCTCATCCCGAGTCCACATTTCCGCCAGTAACATTAGGCAGTTTTGATTTATATGCTGTTTAATGTTGATGATCGTGTTATTTTACATATGCATCTGCTTACATATGATCTGTTTCTCCTTCACCTGTGTTTTGTTCAGGAGATTCAGTACTCTTTCAAAAGATGTGTAAGCCGGAAAGCCAGAAATTTCCATCAATGGCAGGGAAGCGTTGTCTCACAAATAATGAAAATTTCCTTCAATGGCGGGGAAAGAGTTAAACACAGAATAGGATCAATAAAGAAAGAAAAGAGAGATATATTAGCCAAAATAACATCTGATTCAGCTCAATCAGTGATACACTTTCACCCCACCCCCACCCCCCACAACTCTTGCATTGCTTCACAACATGTGGGTGGAACCTCGTTGTATTGTTTGCCGAGGCCCCCAAAGTTTGCCCTACACCACTGGATGTAACAGTCTCACTCAGAGACACGAAATCCCCAAATATATCTTCACATCCCCAAACTCAGTCTCAGCAGGACATCAGAAGGGGTGCACGGGGAATTTGGGTGGTGCGCATTTTCTGCCCCTGGCCAGCATCATGCTTTATACGAGCTCGCCAGCTGACACGTGTCAGAAGCTACCGGGGGGGAATTTATTAGCAGCCTTATCTCCTTAAGCACGGCGAACTGACAAAAAATTGCCTCGATCCAATCAATCACACGCGTCCTCCATGAGAGGACACTGGGCCCAAATCCACCGAGACCACGTGCGTATTACTCACAGCCTCAGTCGGGGTGACACGATGAGAGAGAGAGGGATAGTGGGAGGAGGAGAGATCCCGAAGTTTTAGAGAGGCAAGAAGAGCCATTTGAATCAAAATGGCTTGTCAAAGTTGAAACCGCAATCAAACAACTATTGTGCATGACAGGGGTACAGATGGCCCTCAGACGCAAAGGACTAATCTGGGTCTATTCAAAGGCCACTCAAGGCAACTGCTAAATTAATGTTCTCACTGCAAGCGAGAAACGCGTACTGACACTGATACAGGTGTGGTGATTGGCTGTTTTTAAATGAAGGAGGGAAAGGAAAATGAGTGTTGTGCCTTTTTCATATTCTGTTGACTATCAACACTGTGCAAACAGGAAGGATTAACATTGACTGCAAACGTAACCGGCTGGAGATACAATTAATAAATGTGATTACAGACACTGTCAAAGATAGTTAAGAGATGTCTCATTTGTTGCAGTTAAGATGCTAAAATAACTGCAGGAAAAATGGATTATGTTGTCAGATGCGGTAATCAGTGGATACACAAATAATTGACCACATACATGCGTCATGACCGCATAGGTACAATTAAGGGTAATAATACCCTCGATAGTGACTATTGGTTTTCAGGCTAAATAATGAATGTATAATCATTGCTCCTTTCTACAGACTTTCAACCACAGATGGAGTATGCTGACAGACGTCATATTTACTTCACCTCATTGTTTTCATAAACTTCAAGCTCGAAATGCATTTGTATCAGTGATAAAAAAAATATTTTTTCATTGAATATTTCAATTAAGATTTTTAAATGTTTTTGAAAGAAGTCTAAGAAGTCTAAAATGTTTTTCTAAGAAGGCTGCATTTAGTAGCATCAAAGTACAGTAAAAACATTTGTTGAAAAGAGTTAATATTTCTGTGGAAACTGTGATACTTTTTTCAGGATTCTTTGATGAACAGAAAGTTGAACAGCATTTGTTTATAAATAGAAATCTTTTGTAACACTATAAATGTCTTTACTGTGACTTTTGATCAATTTAGCAGGTCCTTGCTGAATAGACGTATTCATTTTTACCCCACACTTCTGAATTGTAGGGTATCACTGTTTCCACCAAAATTTTAAGGAGCAAAAACTCTTTTCAAAATTGATCATCATAAGGCATATTTCTTGAGCACCAAATCAGGTTTTTATGTTTTATGTAAACTTTCCATAGACATAATTATTTTTATAATGTGCAAACTATATGTTCTATCCCCTAACACCAGGGGTGCCTTAAGATAGCCAGAGGCCCCTGGGCTACAACATTACGGTATTGCATTGTGTTAAACTGACTTGAAACGGTTACTCTTTGGCTTAACTCAATTTTCTCATTTTGAAAGAACATGTTTCAAACAAGTAGGTCAAAAATGAATTTTGCTGCTTGTTCAATTTACTAAAAACAAGTTAATCCAACACAGTTCTTCCTAGATTAATAAATTAATTTCATCAAGTTCATTTAGTTTATTTAATCCATTCAAGTTGAGACTGATATTATTTGTGTTAAAGTAGCATTATAGAAATTAGGGGCAGGATTTCCACTCCCCATGCACAGGGCTGGATAGGGAGAGAAAATGTTGAACTAAAGTGTTATTTTATTAATTTTTTATCAAGATGATAAAATGGAGAGAATTTTTAATGTTTATTGTTCTGTTATTTTGGTAATTAAGAGAGTTTCTGTTATGTTGAGCAAGCACTTGAGGATCTGGTAAAACAAATTTGAGCTGTCTAATAAAAATAAACTATGGTAATGCCATGGATGTAACATATACCATCTTCTGGCTGCTGTAGTGCCTGGGCACAATCACCATTAGATCAGAGGCCTTGAGAGGGCCATCAAATTCCATTCTCACTAGTGATTAAAGGAAGGACCTTAACTGGGTCTGATGAGTTTATAGATGTGCAAATCTCAAAATGTTGATGGAAACATGTTGATGGAAACCAGGAAACAGGTGTGACCTTTCTTCGCATCAAAAGGATGCCAGGGGTCTTTTGTCTTTTGTATTGTATACTGTTTTAGGCACACCTTATCAAACCACTTAATAGTAGGGCTGCCACCTAATAGTTGACTATGTAGCATCTGGACCAATCAGACACACACAAATTATTCATTATATTTAATGAATAATCCAACATACTCACTCTTCCAACAAGGTTCTATGAAACTTCCCCCACAAATGAAGCCGACACTGGCAGAACCCATTGTCCTGTTACAGGACACCTTAAGACTGATAAGAGTTTTACGACCCAAAAGAATGTGCAGGGAATTGTGACTTAATTCTTGGTGAGAAGGAAAAATTAACCCTTTTAATCTTATATATTCTATATATATAACCATGTGATAAATGTATTAACATATTTAATTTCCCATCACATAACTTTCCTTTTATGTGGTTTGGCCTATGACTTCATTCTCTCTTCTAAACTATTTTGATTTGAGACATGACTTGCATACTATAGTTAACCAAAATCATATGTGTAGCATGTTTAGTCTCTATAAAATCCAATCTTTGTCCCCCATTTGTTAATTTACATTACATTTTGCTAACTTTATGACGCATTAGATTATTTTCGTAAACACCCAATGAAATTAAACATTCAAATACCCTGCTAGAAAACAAAGGGTTGTAAAGGGTCGTAAAAAACTCCCTCCAAAGGGATGGCTTCCTATTGGCTCACGCACCTCCAGAGGGTGTGACATCTTCACGCTTTAAAAAATCACTGATCAAGATCAGCTCTCTCTTGCTCTCTTGTCCTCTTGTTCTCTTAGCCTCTTGCACTCTAATGGTGCGTTCTATTATAGCCAACGAACCGACTCGGACCTCGATATGACGTCACGTCCACACTTCAAGCGTTCTATTATGTTTTGCGCGTCCGAGTCGGAGAAAAAAATGGACGCCACCCGGAAAGCTGTTGTAATGGTAGCACTGGCCGAGTACCAGGCGCTCCAAAATAAGTATGTGCTTCACCTGCAATGTTCAGGTGTTCACTTTATTTAATAATGAAAATGTGTTCAGGTGTTCACTTTATTTAATGTTTTTCATGTTAATCTTCTGTTAGCAACGTTAGTAATTGCACTCACAACAACCGATTCCCATACCTACAGGGGACGCAGTAATACGAGTGATTATATTCGTCATTTAAAATACCAAAGCGGTTCAAAAACAATGAAAACAATTCACTTACAATTCACACAGGGCGCAGCCATCTTGAATTCCGAAACGGAATTCTTGCTCGGTGTCCTCACGGTTGTCCGACGTCCGAGAGGAGAAATCCGAGGAAAGGGGGCGTGTTGCTAGGCAACGTCTGTCTTCCGATTCGGATCTCCGAGACGGATAAATAATAGAACGCACCATTAGCCTCTGGCTCTCTTACTCTCTCGGCCCTCCCTGAGAAGTCCTAACGTGAAGATGATGCTAAACTAGAAGTCCCTCAAGGACTCCCAAGCTTGCGCCAGGCTGCGGCCTTGTCTTTCCCTTCACCAAAGATCCTCTGACTCCCACTGGTTCTCTCTCATCAAGACCACATCAGCAAAGATCAACTGGAGCCTCAACAAATTTCATCAGGACAGTTTAATTCAAATGGACGAGACATGCAAGTATCAAACTTAGTCTCATTATTTGATACATTACGTATCCTTCCGCCTTTTAAAGAAGGGTGTGTTAGAACTAAACTGATGGTTTGCTCAGGCTGTTGATCTGCTGAACATCAAACATTGCTATAACTTCTTGCTTTCCTGTATTCTGCTTCAGCTCTCTTTCCCTTGGTAAACTGTATGCATGTATGTATGTTTATGTTAGAGTACTTTAAATGTTTAGTCTAGTTAATAAAGTCTTTTTCATATCACACGTAAAGTTGTCTGTGTCTCAAGCTCATATCTGGAGTCACTAATCATAGATCTTGACTACTTGCTCTTAGTAGTACTTGGTAAGAAAGACATTTCCCGTGACACCGGAAATGTACATTTCTATTAATTTATTAATAACCAATATTGAGTGTTCACGGGATGAACCGAGTAATTGGTTATAATGTTAATGTAGCTACATCAAGTTAACCCGATTAATTGATCCAAATATTCATAATCAATTATAACAAGTTATGATTGATTATTAATATTTCATAGAGCTAATTCGCTACAACTAACTAAGTTAGACTGATCGTTGGGGACAGATCGTTAACTGTGTTTCTTTGTGGTAATTACACTGTGTCGGGCAGGAAATTCAAACGTTGGCAAAAATCATCCATCGACCTCAAATTTGGCTTGCCATTTGAAACATGCAATTAGCAACTTTACATGGCTGCTCGCTTTAACACTAACCTAGATAAATGCACGCTATTATTAGGAGCATATCCAAGTGTCTGTGCGGAGTGTGGAAGCTAAAGTACTGTATAGCGCGCTTCATGACATGGAGGCGCCAGGGTGATCACTTGCATATTATTTCCTGACAACAGCGGATACAACATAAAATACTCCATAATTTTTTAACTCTGTCTAGTTCCGGTCTCTATGAAGCCCCTCCTTCCCGAAAAGCGCAATGTGGTGATTATCCGGTTGGATCAGTGTGTTGTGCTTGGTCAACTGCTTCATGGGTGATTCGGAAATGTCACAAAACCTTACCAAAACCGTATTAGATCCATGAAAAACAGCATCTCTTGGACATGGTGACAACTCATTTTAACTCAACTACAATTGAGGCGCTTCGGGGAGTTCAGAAACAGTGCTTACTGACATAGAGAATTACTCCATTTGGAGGGGACTTTGTACTTTGTTATTTTGCAGACCTTATTTATGCTCAAACAGCAATTACACCAAAGAAAGTATACAAAAGAATCTAGCATAATCGGTCCTCTTAAAAGAAAAGTGGGGAGCTGACCAAAAAGAGAACTGTCAAAAGAACTGGCGTGACATTTAATGATGGAGAGGGGATTCTTCCTATGAAGAAGAGCCTCTCATCACAGATCTTGCATTGTTCCACTGGCCATGAACAACCGTGGCAGTAATCTGATGGACCATAGCTAGCAGTGTGCATTGGCGGACACCTGGCGCCCCTTTTTGTGCATTGTCATTGTTGTCGTGTGAATTTCATGTCGTTCTGAAGGCTGAACCTCGTTTCCTGTGAAGTGCATGCAGAATATGTTTTCGAGTCCAGAGAAGCCCATGGCATTTTACTGGCCTCTGAACTGACAGGTCCTTGGGTCTGTTCCTCTGGAATCTCATTCATGGACTTGCATCAGTCATAAGAACACCTGACACTATATGTGATCAGAATATGAAACTTCTCTTCCTTTTAAAATAAGTAATCTTGTGTTCTCAAGCAGTGAAAATGTCACACGACTTATATATTATTATGTATGTGCGCGAATGTCACATTTTGAAGGCTAAAGGCTTCGGTCTGTGTATTCAATTTCATCTGTATTCATTAAATGTCAAAGCATACGGTTTATTTTATAAGAGGTAATTGTGTCAATGTTAAAATTCTCTCTCTCTCTCTCTCTCTATACATATATATATATATATATATATATATATATATATATATATATATATATATATATATATATATATGTATATGTGTGTGTGTGTGTGTGTGTGTATATATAGTGGGAATGTTGCTTGCATTTTTTTGTTTGTTTTTTGTTAGAGTTAAAAAAGTAAAAAGAAACATGAAAAAGTGAAAATGTCCAATTGTTTCCTTAAGGAGATATTTCTACTTGGCCTGACCTGTACAATTGATTTGGTCTAAACTAATATAGCCAGGTTGATGTTATCATATCAAAGGGTATTTTAGATTTTAATAAAACTAGCTCATTTATATAATATAGCACATATTTTAGGTTACATGTAAATGGGAAATTTGACCAAAGCAATCACTTTCAAAAAAGTACTGTTGTTGTAAATCAGATGGTATTACCATGGTATTTTGATATATGCCATGTAATTTATTTTACTTCAAACAGCATGATTGTAGTATTTTTTCTGTAAAATAAGAACATATTTATATTTGAATTTCAGACAGTCTTATTTTTGGATATTTCTTGCATGACTGTGTTATTTGGAGTGGATTTAATGGTGCTCCATGTTGATGAAAAGGCCTATCAACTTTTTATCATTCCAATGATCGTGGCTCTATCTGTTCATTACCAGAACCTTGAGGAAGAATGCTGACAGGCCCAAACAGCCTCCAGTCCAGATTCAGTGCCTCAGCTCCATCAATCTTCTCCCTGTATTCGCCTACAGACTCTTTCTCACAGACACACACATTCACTCATCTCAGCTCCATTCTCTTACACATACCACAAAACCATCAGAATCAAATGTTGGCATAGATACACAAACATATTACCAGGGGTGCACAACCTTGTGCGCATGCGTGGTAAAAATAAACCATGCGCTGCAGAAAACGTGGAGGGAAGCGATTTTGAGTACCATAATTTTTGGGGACAGGGACACGTTTACTTACTGGAGTAGGATTTTTCCCCATCTCTATTAAGATAGCAATCATGACTATAGTGTGTTCATTAATTATTAGTTGTTAATAGGGGTGCAACGGATCACAGTTGATACATGATCCATACGGACCAGGCCCCAGTAACGGGGACCTTTTTTTCAGTAACGAGTAGGGATGGCCCGATACCGATACTGGCATTGGGGATCGGGCCGATGCTGTCCTCATATACTCGTACTCATAAAAATTCGCCGATACCACGCACCGATACCACGTACATTTTGCGAAACAAAACTGGCTGCCCCGAGTGCTTTGTCGAGGTGAACTGAGGCATAGGAAAGTATAATGCGCGAGAAGATGTCCAGAGATAATCCACGGGCACTAAAAATAACAGAGGGAATTGCTAGGCCTTTCGCGATAGTCAATAAATCAATTAATCGCACGATAAAAAAATTAGCTCGATAATTTTTCCGGCCGCGATAATTTCCATTTGCATGCTTTTTTGTTTTCCTCGTCTCTCTCTACCAAAGAGACTGAATAACAACTCTCGGTTCCTTAGCGTAGGAGGAGTGAACTAGAGCTTAGATTCTCTGCCCGAGCCCGATATTTCCCGACACTATCCTCGGGCTGGGCCGGGCCCTTGATCTAGAGACGTGCACTCCCAACGCAATAGAGTGCGGCGCGGCACTAGATTTGATGGCCGAGCGCGGGCGGTAATGCGCTCACTCTGTGTGTGCGGGTTGCGGGAGAGTAAAACAATTCGCAGGACTCCCGCAAACTAGAAATATCTATGAATAAAACATATAAAAACTAATAGATTTTTATTCATCTGTTGCAGAAAAGCAACAAGAACAACTAAAACAAAATAGAAACGATTTACAGGCCAGAGTTTCTATTCATCACATGTTTGCAGCATTGAGCGATGTAACCAATCACAGTCATATGTGTTGATTTCTTGAACGCAATGGCCAATCAGAAGCATTTAAGATAGACTCCCCTCACCGCTCAAAACTGACTTTTTTGTTCAGTGCTGAATTCTGTATGCTGGGAAATTCTCTGATTATAACAAACAAAGTGTGGATATTATGAAAGATTCATTGTGCAGTCGCAGCTTCACTGATAATAACAGAGACGTGTGAGATCGCGATGAACTGTCAGCTTTTTAGGAATTATTAAGGGAGCGCACTTTGCGCGCATTCAGTCATGCCAGACCATGCACGCAGTAGCCTGCTTGCTTTTATGTTAAATTAACAGTGGTTTGTGTGTTAATACATTTATTGTTTTACTCATTATTTATTTTTAGACTTGTTAAAACAAGCAGAGAAGAAAATAAAAACAGTCTTCTAACCTGTGTTCTAAAATAGTCTTCTGTCTTCTTTTCTGGGAGCCTAGTTACTTTTGCGGTAGAAATATCGGTATCGGTACTCGATATCGGCAAGTACGCAAATGTAAATACTCGTACTCGTATCGGTTTGGAAAAAAAGGTATCGGGCCATCCCTAGTAATGAGTAATCAAACTAATTACTGTTTCCTCCATTACAACGCTGTTACCGTTACTGACAATAAAATGCGGCGTTACTATAATTGAGCTCACTGAAGCGGTTTTCATCCGAGTAGGCTCTCTCTCAGCCATAGGACCTGCAAAGTTTTTTCTCTGGTGTGTGTGTGTTTATGAGGCGCCGGACTGGACGAAAGCGAGGCGTTCGACAGTGCACGGGAGAGGCCGAGTGTGTCCGAGAGCGCTCTCGACAGTGCGCGAGAGAGACCAAATGTGTCCGAGCATAATATAGTTTGTTTATAAATAAATTACACATTTCAGTATTAGAATAATCTCTGTAGCATATTGGTATCATCTGCAACGTTTTAATTAGTTTACATGGTTATAAAATAAACATCTTTGTTTGACCGGTTGTGAACACGTGCGGCAAACATGACTAGAATTTGGCTTAAATAACCTCTGATGATGATGTTCTCTGTAGATTATAAAAATAAAACCCCAAAATATTATATTTTATTAGTATTATTTACGGTACATTGTTCAGTATAATATTGAGAGCACTTTTTGTTAAACTGTTTACTTTTGTGAGGAAGAAAATACTTCAAGTAGGCTATACAGTATGTCTACCAGTTGTAAAGGTGTGTGAGTTTTATAATTTTCATTTGCACTACAAAGAGTGTATGTATATTTTTTATTACTATTTATTTGTTGTTGGCACATTTCTTAAAGGAACACGCCGACTTTTTGGGACTTTAGCTTATTCACCGTATCCCCCAGAGTTAGATAAGTCCATACAGACCTTTTTCATCTCCGTGCTTGCTGTAACTCTATCTGACGCACCCACCGCTAGCCTAGCTTAGCACAAAGACTGGATGTAAATGGCTCCAGCTAGCATACTAATCCCAATAAGTGACAAAATAACGCAAACATTTTCCTATTTACATGTTGTGATTTGTATAGTCACAGAGTGTACAAATAACAAGGTCATATGAGACACAGCCATCTTTTAACCGTATAAATATTGGGAACTATATTCTCAGAAGGCGAAGCACTGCTAATTGGGCGGAGTGATTACCGCAGCACCTGAGACGCACCGTGGTGAGGAGCAGAAAGTTCGTTCAGAGTTGGAGTAATAGAGTCAGCAATTACAAGATAGTAAAAGCATAGTTTATCATGGGTGTTCGCTGTATTGTAAAGAGCTGCGACAATGAACAGGGGAGACCAGGAACCGAACCTTGTCCACAGCCGCCATCTCAACCAGGCTGAACCAACTATGGCGCTCCTGGACCACTAGGGTGGACATCGCTAGACCGACCGTGCACGCTGCGAGTGCGGAGCTCACTCATGAGCACTCGGTCTAGACTACCCTCGTGCATGTCCATGAGTGTCTTGGCCTGATAGACCTGCAACAACGGCATGGCATGCAAAGAGGAGGCGGCTTGCCCGCAAGCTTTGTAAGCTCTGACCGTCAAACCTGACGCAAGCTTACTGGCCTGCGAGGGGAGACAAGGATCCCCCAGATGCAGCGGCCATCGGACACAGGTGCACCTGTGTCGCGACAGACCGCTCCACTGGAGGGATAGCCTCATAACCCTTCACCACTCCTCCCTCAAGGGTAGCGAAGAACCACTCAGGAAGTGTTTGGCAGTAAAAGGTGCCTTTCACGACCTAGTAAGCTCTCTATGCACTTCGGGAAAGAAGGTCACTGGGGGCGGCGGTCTGAGAACCAGCACGGCCCGAGATACCAATCATCCAACCGGGACTGAACGAGACACGGTAGAAGGTTCCACTCGAGCCCGACAGCCTCGGTGGCCCAATTCAGCATAGCTGACAGTTCTGGATCCGGCGCGGGCAACGTTATGCTCCCAGAGGGAGATAACACAGTCAAGTCATCATCTCCAGAGGCCAGCTCACCTTCCAATGCTGCAATCGGTGTCCTGTCCTCTGGGGCAGCCCCGGGTGAAACGGCCGACCCACCCATTACAGATGGACCAGCACGCTCAACGGGGGACTCCAACGGCTACGGTGGAAGGGAGGAGTGAGGAGCCCACAGGGAATGGTTACCGGGCGAGACATCCAACACTATCCTCCTATCACCAACCCCACGCGGCACCCGAAGGCGGGGCGTGGTAATGGGGACTCGCGCTTCGCGGACGAAGGCAAGTCTCAATCTCAACACCGCGACAGTCATATTCCCGCAATGGGAACATAAACCGTCCACAAAAGCTGCTTCAGCGTGCTGTAAGCCCAAACACGTGATGCGACAATTGTGACCGTCAGAGAGGAACAGTGAACGACCGCATCCAGAAACGCACGGGTGGAATGACATCTTGAAAAAGACGCAAACGCACCCGTGTTGCTCTTTCAGGAAATAGGACCCATCACAAGTGCCGGAGCACACAGGGGAATGACCGCGGCAACACTGAACAGTGAACTAAAACAGTGAAGCACTCACTTTTCCGCCCTCTAACCAGCCGTCAACACACACAAACATTTAGAAATTTGTTGCTGTTAAAACAGCAGTTGAGAGCTCAAAGCTCGCGATCACCGCTGCACTCGTGCTGTAGAAACCACCAGCACTGGGAGAGTCTTCCAGAAGAACACCGACACCGCTCGTTGTAAACAACAGCACTCTTCAGAGACATCAAACGATCGGCACCGAAGCGACTACGTCTGACGTTTTCGACTGAAAGGGAACTAGTAACTATAACTAATAACTTTTTTAAAGTAACTTACCCAACACTGTGCTTTAATAAAGATGAACCTATATTTAATTTCTACAGTGAACAAATAGTATTAAAGTGATGAGAGCAGATTGTAGGATAAGTATGCCGTGTAAAGTGTGAGTACCAAGCAGCATCTCCAGGTGCTCCCTTGAGAACCAGACCAAAAAAGTTATGTGCACTCCTGCATATAACATATAATATAAATGTGTAGGCTATACAGTAAATACTCAGCTAATCTTTAATTAGTTCTGTACATAATAATAATAATAATAAATACTTAAAATAAAATTCAAATACATGTTTTGAAGTCTGATTTCAGTGACTGGTCACCAGGGAGGAGCTCACATGTCGCCAGACAAGGAATTCAAATAAATGTACTATCGAAATGAGAGATATGTAAGGATGATTAGGATTTCAGTCTGCATGCACAGTACTTTCAGAAACATCTTTGTGATGCTACACTAGGGCACATCCTCAGTGATATTACCTGGGGTCACAGGGTGTATTGGGTCTTTCCAATAGCATACACCCTCGCCTAGGCGACCCGACCAGGGTTGATCAGACCCCGACCTGTGCCCTAGCAGCAACCCACAGATCTGCCCTCTTTAACCAGAGCCATCTGGATGCTTTCTCAGCTGCATCTGTGGTGGTGTGAATGACTGAGTGCCGTGTATGCCCTGCAAAGCGACTATAGCCTGCAAAACCCCGACACCCGACCTCCACGGGCCAACACTTGGCTCTCCAACCTTTCCTCTGGCAGTTGTTCCTTAATTCTTAATAGTTAATAATTATATATTACATATAAATAATTCAATCTCACATTAGATATTCTGTTTTTCAATTATCCACTATTTGATTTATGTCCATTGTTGTGATTCCTTAGGTTAAACTTGAGTTTTCATTGGTACATCTTGTCTTCCATGTGCTCTGTTTACTAAACGATGTTTGACTTAATCAACAGCACTGGCTAAATTAGAGTTAGTTATCCTCACAAATCAGACGGGCCACTTGGAGCTGTTGCCTCATTTAAAGCACAGCCTGCCTGTGGCGAGAAGGACGAGGCCGAATGACGTGAGAACGGCGCGAGGCCGGTGGCGTGAGTGGTAATGAGCGACACCTGTGAGACGCACCGGTCTCGCATCTCTCACGGAGGAGCGGAAGCATAAAGGAGGAGCGACGAAGAGTGAAGATCGAGAGAGGAACAGGCCTTATTTTATGTTGTGTTTTGTTTCTGTGGCCAGCAGTCGTCCGTGAGGGGCTGCTGGTTTTACTTTCATTTTTGTATTTGTTTATTTATTAAAACCATTGAACGTTCGCCGGTTCCCGCCTCCTTCTTCCCATAACAACGAACCCCGTTACATTGGTGCCGAAACCCGGGAGGAAGGAGGGACACGCTGTCGGAGAGCCCTCGCTGCTGAGGGGGATCGCGGTGCTGAGGAGGTCGGGTAGCACGAGGGAGCCATGGCCGCCGATTGTTGCCCGAGGCGATGGTGCTGGAGCGATGTAACAGCAGGTGGGACAGGGACCTCGCTGCCGTGCTCCTGGGTCGAGGAGGGGTGCCTGCTGTCCGAGAGGGAGCGGAGGAGTCGCTCCCGTTCGCCGTGGGCCGGAGCCTGTTGCCGTCGGCCTTGATGGGGGCGGAGCAGGGAACGGAGGACTCGCTGCCGGCTGCCCTCGACCGGAGGAGCCATCGCCGTCCGCCAGGAGGCGGAGGAGTGTCGAACCTTTCCCCAACGGATGTCCAGCATGGCACCGCGAGTGAGTCTCTCAGCTGGCTGAGGACCGAGCGGCAGTGTGTCCGGGAACCGGACCATGATTTTTTTTTTTCTTCTCCTCTCTCCCCTCTCTCGTATCTGTCGCTCCTCATGCTTCCGTCTCCTGTTCTCTCGCCTCGTCTATCCATACCCCCAGGTGCCGCGGCCACCGTGATCGGTTCCCCCGGAGGGGGGAGGGGGGGAGTAAAGCGCAGTCTCATGGGTACCCCCCGGCCTGCGAGGGGCGATGGGGGTATGTGGCGAGCAGGACGAGGCCGAGTGACGTGAGAGCGGCGCGAGGCCGGTGGCGTGAGTGGTAATGAGCGACACCTGTGAGACGCACCGGTCTCGCATCTCTCACGGAGGAGCGGAAGCATAAAGGAGGAGCGACGAAGAGTGAAGATCGAGAGAGGAACAGGCCTTATTTTATGTTGTGTTTTGTTTCTGTGGCCAGCAGTCGTCCGTGAGGGGCTGCTGGTTTTACTTTCATTTTTGTATTTGTTTATTTATTAAAATCATTGAACGTTCGCCGGTTCCCGCCTCCTTCTTCCCATAACAACGAACCCCGTTACACTGCCTTTACTTCATAGTATTTACAATAACAGAGAGAGTGTTTGGTTGAGTTCCAACCCTTTTTAGTCCTCTCTGTTTCCTTTCTGGCCTTATAATCCTTTATAATAAGCTGAATAGTCTAAGGTCACTTCTAATAAGCTGTGCAGGTGACACTGCAAATCCATTCATAGCTAAAAGGTTTGGAGGAGAATACTGACAGCTGGATCGAAGGATGATACTACAGAGAGATGGAAATCACCAAGGATGACATTATTATCACAGTACTTGGCTTATGATATGATACATATTGCAATGTTTTATGTACAATAAGGTTTATTTTTACTGCATGATCAGTTTACTCTAGCTAAAAATTAGAAATTTATTCAGAAAGAAAATTAATTCTTGATAGTTTAAATTTCAATTTCAAATAAAATGTTCACTTAAATAATTTTGTTTCCATTGGTGTTAATGTAGCATTGCTAAAACAGCATGGGACTGCATTATTTAAGAACACGTGCTGAAATGCTTAGTTGTATTGAACAAGCTGAGAAAATATGTAGCCTATCTGTCTTTATAATTGACCGAATAGACCTTTATAATTCATCGAAAATTAAAATTGTCATTATTTACTCACTTTCATGTTTCATATCTTTTTCTGATACTGTTTTGTTTCCTGTTGTTTTTCGTACAATGACAATACTGACCATGTTTGTCAAGCTCCAAAAAAAAAAAAAAAAAAAAAAAAAAAAACATAGGCCTAAGTATTAATTAATATACCATATTAGCATACATTTTTTTTATAAGTAGCCTATTTAAGTATTTTGGTGCCATATGATAACTTTCTGTGAGGAACAAACCTTAAATTGAAGTTGTTATCGCTTTTGTTAGTCGAGTTGTTTCACTCTAGAACGGACTACAAAATCCAAATGGATTACAAAAATGGTCGTGCCAGTTTTGACTTTGTTAATGGCACACACCTGATATGAGAACTGCAGTGGAGAGGAATGAATGATAACAAGAAAGAATCTGTCAAAAAAGACTTATGCTGCGTCCAAATTCGCCTACTTATAATACGCCCTAAAAGTATGTACTCTTTTTGTGAAGAAAAAGTACACACTTTTGAGTGTGTAGCAAAAGAGTAGGCAAGCTTTGGGACATAGGCCTACTGCTTCGTCATCATTAACGGACAGATCTGTCGCGTGCATCCTGTCACTGTAAACTGCCCTGTCAATCATCTCGTCACAGTTAAAATCCTCCATTCAATCTAAGTTCATTTCTTACGGTTTCGGAGAGAAATGTTGTAGCACGTTCATCTGCCAGTCGTGGGTCTTTCATGCCGAGACTCTCCTCATGTGTTTGGATTTTGAATATAATAATGCATTTAAAAGTTAATGGCTAAACATATCTTTGCAAAAGTTCACAATGCTGCTGCAGATGCAATATAATGTGGACAACATTGAATAAATACATTTTCGTCAGGTTAGATACTGATAATTAATCACTCAAACCCCTTTATCTCAACCTCTCTACATAACCGTCGGACTCACGTGTCCTCCATGTCTGTAGTTTTTGAACACTTTTCACTTGTGTTTGTAGTTCTAACCGAATCCTCGCCCAACGCGCGATGGGTTGTGGGCAATATCAGCCGTTAGAGTGCGCATCGATCTGCACTTCGGATTCTGACCGGATATAGTAGACCATCCGGGTCTCTTTGGAACACTCATTTCAGCATACTACGATTTGGGACGTACTAATTCTATCTTGGAATACTATTTAGGACGGATATGCGAATTGGGACGCAGCATTACATTTCAGTATTTTCCACACACAAAACTGTCATGTGACTTCAGAAGACTTAGGGATATAGTGCTCAAGTTGGGAGTGTTTTGTATCAAGGTGTTATTGGAGCTTGACAGACTTGAACTGTTGTTGGATGAAGCATAGGCCTACTCAAACATCATGAAGAATTAAACATCACGGGTAAGTAAGTAAAAAAAAAAAAAAAAAGAAGCATGTTTCATTTCTAAAGGGTTCTTTAATGTTCATTGTGGTGAAGAGTGCATCTTGTGCTTGGGTTGACAACAGTAGGCCAACGGGAATTTCGATTTGATGCTTTAATCAAAAAGTAATTACCGTGTTAATGGAAATGTAATGACCAGTCTTCTCTTTCTTCCTGTCAACACCATGCATTACAAATGGCAACAATGATTATATTGAGCATGTTAGGCCTATGGGCTCTATTTCCGGTGAAGGTTTAAGGATGCTGGATTACTTCCACCGATCGTAGAGTCCAATGCTATACCGAAATTTGTATTGGTTTTTATACTCTATTGCTATACTAAAGAAACGTTAGTCACAAAAAAACAGACAAAACAGACACCCCTCATTTTGTTTATGCTTCTGTGTTTATTATATTAAATAAACATAACTATATATAAATACATCTAAACGTATTAAAGTTTCGTTTCAAAGACGAGAGGACAGTACATTTTGAAGACTCTGCCATAATCCCGTTTTCCTCGGTTTTCGTCCGCTTTAAATCTCCCCAACTGGAAACGCAAGAGCATCCTTGCGTCAAACGCGGAAGTCATGCGTGCATATAGTCCATTGCCAGCAGAGGGCTGTTTCATAAAAGACGCTAAGAAAAGCGGGGATTAAACTCCAACACCTGACTTGAATGAACCTAACAAATTCATAAAAGGAAATTGAAGTTCACGCAATCCTACTAATTTGATCCAGGTTTATCTAGTCTGGATAATTGCGTGTGTACGGGTGCACGCACGCTTTTCTTAAGCAGCCCAGTCGATCATGGATCAAATCGATCCACCACCGCAAACAGCATATTTTGTGTGGTTTTATGAGTGTGCTGTTTGTGCTGTTTTACATTTCACAGGTATATTCTCCATATGTAAATGCAAATATTTCCATTTGGCTGCTAAACTTCACATTGAACGAGCGCTGCTGTGCGCAGGCGCGCCAAATAGGAACACAATAATTCTGACTAAAATATTAATTTTGAAAAAATAATATGCGACATTTTATAACACCAGAAATATCTTCTAACTATAATAATTTATATTTAGGATGTTGGATAAGTTGCGGTGACTCATAGCCTATATTTTCTACTTAAAATAATAATAAACATTTAACAGAAGTAATTCAGGGAAGACAATTTTAAGAACCAAACATAATTTGGGTATAGGACCCATGCTACTTAATAACTATATTTTATTTATTTATTTATTTATTTAATATTGTTATATAAATAATATTACTTGAATAACTTCTTAGGAATTATGTGTCATTGTAAGAGTTTGATATACATATGTGAATATTAAATTTTTATTAATATTTATTAATATTTTTTGTATTTTTTCCCTTTTTTCATATGTAAAATGTCTAACTATGTACTTATTGGTTATTGTTCTAATATGTTTATTTTTATGTGTTGGTGGGTATTGTCACAAAAGGAAAAAAGAAAGGAAAAAAGTAGAAGGAAAAATAAGGAATAATTATTGGGGGAAAATATTAACTTTAAAGGAACTATCCATTTGTATAATTGTGTTAAATGTGTTTGAATTGAAAGACATAATAAAGTACATAAAATATATATATATATGCTAAATGTTTTGTTGTTGGACATTAGATGTGCCTTATTTAGAATTTTAAACCTACAAGTATGTGTATTTTTATGATAGCAATAACTGTAAAGTGACTATTGTAATGGGGTAAATCACATAGGCTAATACTGTAGGCTAATAAGCTCAGATTCATTTTACCAGTTAAAATTTAGTATGTGCTTTTGTAAATATTTATTTTTAATTATGTGATTTTAACTTATGCTTTAAAAAGCTTTTTCTTAAGATCGTAATTTTCTAATGTTATTATAATAACCATAAAAAATGTACTACAGCTGCCAAACAAAACCAGAGAGAAATGTATTCAAAAATCTTAAAAACAATCTAATTAAATCTTTGGCACAAAATATTCAGCCAGTAAGAAAGGAAAACCTGTAGGATATATATATTGTGTGTATATATTTTATATATTGTGTGTGTCATTTTTATCAATCTTGTATGTTTATGTTCAGTTATTTCACCTTAATGGCCATGAAAATGACCTATTAATTGTCGTTAAAGTGAAATTACTAAACTTAAATATACGAGCCTAATAAAAATGCTCATTTTAGAAGAAATGAGACAAGACCTACAAACGTGTTCAATATTGTATAATATCAATTGTTTATTTAATATATATATATATATATATATATATATATATGAAACAACGTTAACATAAACATTTCACATACAATATGAACACATTTAGGTCCATATTGTCTCATTTATCATCGTAGCCTTATTTAAGTTGATTTTCTGTATCTGTATTTATTTTTGGACTGATAGTGAAGTCAAATAATGGTATGCGAGAGTGTTATGGGGTAATATCATTGTGTTCCTGTCAGTAATGTGCACACAAACACACACAGTACAGTATTGTGATTTACTGTTTTTGCTATATTTAGCAATATCCTGAAGCCTGATTATTTACATTTTATTGTATTATTGTTGTCATTATGTTTTAATATGCATAGCAGCTAGTTTGTAATATTGCCGATTTCAGATATCATATAACTAGAGATTTGCAACTTGCGCAACACAGTTGTACATCTCCAATACGAAACATTTGATTTGCAAGCAACATCATAGCCTACTGTTATACGAATCACTCTTACACTCAAAATTCTTCGGCTGAATTAAATTCAATTATTGACAGTGGTTGCAGATATTTGAAATGGGATTTCTTAGTTGTAAATAAACTGTGAACTCTACTTTAATACATTTTCAAATGTATCCAACTAAAAAACAACAAAACCCATAACTACCAGAGGGCTGTTCCATAAAACAAGATTAGAATATTTAGTTAGTCAGACTTACTGTCGGTTGATTCTGTTTCATGAAGCACACTTAAAATAGTTCAAACTCAGTTAGTCTGGCAACTTATGCTGGGAAACTAACCTGGTCCAGGGCAGGCTAACTATCAGGCGAAGCCTGAGTTGTTATGGTGCGTTCAAGTCATCTCATATAGGTCGTATTTACGAGTTGAACGCACTTGAACGCCATGTCGTAAATACCAGTGGGGAGCTCGGGATAAGCCCCGATCTTTACGAGTTGGGGGCGTGTCACTGAGAAACATGGTGGAATATCACAAAACTTCAAGGTATTTAGCAATGATGTTGTCAGGCTTTTCTATTTACAGCGCAGTAAGCTAATTGCCTGGACAGAATAGGATGGCATTATAATATAACAATGCAAGATGTAATGATAAAGTTGGCAGTGGCTTCATAAATTAATTAAAAACATAAAAAAAACAAAGTAGCCTACACCTGATGGCTACTTATGGAAAGAATTAGAAGCAAACATATTGACCTTGGCAGGCTTGCTAATTTTGTTGTGAGTAACACTGAATATGATAGGTGGCGCTGTTCAGCCTCATATTCAGCTGCTTTAGCAAAAACGGTGTACATTTATTCATCCGAGCAATTTTCTCCCTCTCCTGTGCTTGGTCTTACACTTCCTTTCCCCCCATTCCCTCCACGCGTGCCTGACTTTATTCCTGCCTCCACTCAAACAATTCCCTCTGCCTGTCAAGCACACGCACATTTGTGAGTATAAAACAATCAGGATTGTTTTTCCTTCAACCAGCTGCACTTTGTCATTAGTGAAACCAAAGCAGTTACAGTAGATGTGGGTCAAAAGGCTTGACGGCACAGCAAAGCCATCTACACTGCAGAACTGCTTCCTGTCTTGGTACCCATCTGTTATTACCATGAAACAATTTTGGTCAAGCTACTCGCTTACAGAAAATGAGCTAAAATGGATCTAGCGCTGTTGCCTTGAGTTGACATTGTGAAACTGCATGATTTGTAAATTATGCGTGGAGGGCCACTTATAATATATTTTAATATACATGCTGCGGGCCATTTGAAATTCATCCCCGGGCCGGACTCTGGACACCCCAGCTGTACGGTGTTGAAACGTCCATTGTAGCATGTTTCGATTTGACATGTTCATGACCTGTTTAATCTTTGAAGGTCTAAATGCAACGAAATTTGGCTTGCACTCCTGTAACCAAAGCTGAATGTATTTTCATATAACGCGTAGCCATGCCGTAAAATCTCACTATAGGTTGAGATTGATCTGAGTGGATGGTCAAATTTTAGATGGTACCTGGGGGGCTCAGTGTTGGGTAGATAAACCCATGAAAGGCATTCTAATGATAGTCAATGAATAATATACTGTGTTAAGAGGTTGTATTTTAAAATAAAAAAATCTTACAGACTTCACCTTTAATTTAAAAATAGTAATTAATGCATGCTGCAATGAAATTTAGGAATTTGTTTTACATAACATTTACTTCATTAGAAATAACTAAACTCTACATTTGCATACAGCATAGAGTGAATATGACATAGCAACCAACTGGATATAATGCTGCATAGAAATCAATAATTTAAAGTTTGTCCAGTGATAGCTGAATACATCAGATTGACGTGGACATACCTACACTGCTGGATTTGCTAGCGTTTGTGAGGTTGGTGGAATTAAATATTTATTAGATATTTAAAGACTTGGTGTAAATGCCTATTTGCTAAATGCAGGTATAGAAGGTATTACAGCATATCCATTTCTATTACTAATAATAGAAAGTTAAACATTATCATATAATTTCATATTCTCCTTACTTTCTTTGTTTAACAACAAACAAAACAAAACGGTTAAACAAAAACAGCAAACTAATGAAGATTGACGTCAAACCCGGAAGTTTAATTCGCCGCTGGTTCCTTCGAGATTTTCCTATGGGGTTTTATAATGGGGTTTTTCAACTTATGAGTAAAATAAAGCCTGTGGTAAATATTACTTGGCGTTACTTTGTCGTTTTGTTCTAAAGCATACAATGCACCCACTTTATCATCATCCGTCTTGCTTATTAAAAACATACTTTTTCAATTTACGTTGTAGAACAAAACATCAAAGTATAGTCAAGTTATGTTTACCGCAGGCTTTATTTGACACACAAATTGAAAATATTTAAACATTTATTGGGTAAATTGGGTTTTAAATTAATATGTTGTGTGATATGTTTTATATATTGTATGTGTTTTAATGATGCACCCTACTAGAGTGGCTCTATAATTTCATTGTACTTAAATGCAATGACAATAAAGGAATTCATTCATTCAAAAACCTAGTTATTAAACCCCATTGGAAAATCTCGAAGGAACGAGCGGCGAATTAGTCTTGTGGAGTCTGAAATCTTACATGGACCCCTCTATAGCCACTCCAGTGTGTTTGCACTCAAAATAAATGTCCCACTCTTATAACAATCCATATTGTTAAAAGCGCTTTATAAATTAAGGTGACTTGACACTTATCAGCCAAATAGAAAATCGTATTTGCCAAAGCCGATAATTAAAAAAAATGTCAAATATTGGCCGATATATTGGCTGATTGTTAATGAGACTGAATTTTTATAAATATATTTTATATATTTATATATATTTTTTTATATTTATAACAAATGTTATGTGTATAGTATGTTGTTCTGTATCTAAATATAAAGACACCATATTGTCAGGTTGAGTGCAGGTAGCTAAAGACGAGGACAGAAGGTTCTGCAGTATAGTTGATTTATTTACAAAACTTAACTTCAGGAACATACAGGAACAAAATAATAAACTCCAGAACTTCAGTAATACAAACACACACAACCATACACGGAAGACGACCAACCAACACTGAGGGAAAACACAGGGCTTAAATGAACTGGGACTAATGGGATAATTAACTGAACACAGGTGAAGAAACTGAACAAACGAGGAGGGTGAAAAACTAACATGACTAAACCAAAATCACAAGACAGGGGGAAACAAGATTACAAAACTGAACTAAACACACTGAAAACGTGACAGAACCTCCCCGAAGGCGCGTCCTCGCGCCGTATAACATCCAAAGGGGTGGGCGCCCTGGAGGCTGACAAGGGCATGGTGGTGCAGGGACGGGAAGCCTCCAGGGTGGAGCTGACAGCTCGGGGAACCGGGGTGGAACGGGCTGTGGGCGTGGCCATGGAGGAGCAGGCTGTGGGCGTGTCCATGACGGAGCAGGCTGAGGGCATGGCCCTGGCGGAGCTTTCGGACCCTCGGGCATCCAGGGCGGAGCTGTCGGACCCTCGGGCGTCCAGGGCGGAGCTGTCGGACCCTCGGGCGGCCATGGCGGTGAGGACCCTTCAGGCGGCCACGGTGGCAAATGCCTAGCAGAAGTTCCAGGGATCCCCAACTGAGCCGGAGAGACACCAAGCCGAGGCAACACCACAGGTCTGGAGGGCCAAGGCGGATCTGCAGGCTCATGGGACCGAGGCGGAGAAGGGGCTATGGAAGCCCGTGGCGTAACCAGTACGAGGGAGGACGACTGAGAAGCAGGAGGGAAGATGGAGCCCGGTGGAGCAGAAGGGATGCAGGGCAGAGGCGCAGCCGGCAGCACGGAGTCCAGAGGTGGAACCAGGGTGACAGCTGACCAATGCGAGGAAGGAAGGAGTGAGCCTGGTGGAGCTATAGGGCTGACAAGACCCGGCGGAGGTGAGGGCACAATGAGCCGAAGAGAAGCTGCAGGGTCGGAGGACCAAGGTGGAGTCAGAGGTTCAGGGGATTGAGGCAAGGACAGGGGATCCACTGACCAGGGCGATGCTGAGGCCTGGAGTCCCGGAGGCGGCTCCACAGCAACACTGGCGGGTAGCTGTGGATGGGCAGCAGGGTCAACAGGGCTCAGTAGAGGCAAAACAGTAGAGCATGAAGACACCAACAGCGGAGGTGGGAGAGGGAGGCTGGGTGGGATCAGCGATGAAGGCCTTGAGCTGGGCAGGACCAGCGGCAATGAGGGCTTGGAGCTGGGCTCTATGCTGGACGGGACCAGCTGTGAAGGCTCTGCTGGGCTGGACGGAACCAGCGGCGAAGAGGGCTTGTTGCTGGACGGAACCAGCGGCGAAGGAAACTCTGGACAGGACAGGTTCTGGCGGAGGATCAGCGGGCTCTGGCGGAGGATCAGCGGGCTCTGGCGGAGGATCAGCGGGCTCTGGCGGAGGATCAGCGGGCTCTGGCGGAGGATCAGCGGGCTCTGGCGGAGGATCAGCGGGCTCTGGCGGAGGATCAGCGGGCTCTGGCGGAGGATCAGCGGGCTCTGGCGGAGGATCAGCGGGCTCTGGCGGAGGATCAGCGGGCTCTGGCGGAGGATCAGCGGGCTCTGGCGGAGGATCAGCGGGCTCTGGCGGAGGATCAGCGGGCTCTGGCGGAGGATCAGCGGGCTCTGGCGGAGGATCAGCGGGCTCTGGCGGAGGATCAGCGGGCTCTGGCGGAGGATCAGCGGGCTCTGGCGGAGGATCAGCGGGCTCTGGCGGAGGATCAGCGGGCTCTGGCGGAGGATCAGCGGGCTCTGGCGGAGGATCAGCGGGCTCTGGCGGAGGATCAGCGGGCTCTGGCGGAGGATCAGCGGGCTCTGGCGGAGGATCAGCGGGCTCTGGCGGAGGATCAGCGGGCTCTGGCGGAGGATCAGCGGGCTCTGGCGGAGGATCAGCGGGCTCTGGCGGAGGATCAGCGGGCTCTGGCGGAGGATCAGCGGGCTCTGGCGCAGGATCAGCGGGCTCTGGCGCAGGATCAGCGGGCTCTGGCGCAGGATCAGCGGGCTCTGGGCTGGTTAGGATCAGCACATTATGGGACTCGGAACTGGACGGGATCAGCGTTTCATGGGACTCAGAACTGGATGGAACCAGCATTTCGGGGAACTTATGACTGGATGACTCATGGGCCAGAGCTGAGGTGTGTATAGCCCACACACACAGAATCGCCGCAGACATCACAATCAGCGCTGTGTCTTCTTGTGTGGACTCTCATGCGGTGTGCTCAGTCTCTGGTAGGCAGGTGACGGGCTCAGGCTCTGGTAGACATTTGATGGGCTCTGGCGGATTGACGATGGGCTCAGGAACTACTGGACTCGGAACTGGTTGGAGTGGAAAATCTTCCACCACGTATTTCGATCCACATACCCATAGCGTGTGATCCACGAACTCCAGGAAAGACTGGTCGAGACTCTCTACCAGAAGTAGCTGGGCCAGAGGGTCTTTCAATCCACCCGAGAAACTCTGTGTAAGTTCCTCTTCCTCCAACGACATGTCATCATAAAGGTCTAAGTAAAGACCCGCATATTCTTTGAGTGAGAGCTCCTTTTGAAAGAGGATAGGTGTGTTAATAGGTTTCACCTTTTTCTTCTGGTGACATCTCCTCTGGCTCATCTTCGGTTTTTTTAGGGGTTGGTCGTTCTGTCAGGTTGAGTGCAGGTAGCTAAAGACGAAGACAGAAGGTTCTGCAGTGTAGTTGATTTATTTACAAAACTTAACTTCAGGAACATACAGGAACAAAATAACAAACTCCAGAACTTCAGTAATACAAACACACACAACCATACACGGACAACGACCAACCAACACTGAGGGAAAACACAGGGCTTAAATGAACTGGGACTAATGGGATAATTAACTGAACACAGGTGAAGAAACTGAACACAAACGAGGAGCGGGAAAAACTAACAGGACTAAACCAAAATCACATAGACAGGGCGAAACAAGATTACAACACTGAACTAAACACACTGAAAACGTGACACATATAGTATTGGTTGATTGTTGTTTGACCTGAAAACATTAAATAGAACTGAAACTTGAATTTATTGATTTGTGTTATATTGTGTTATTCTGTTATCATGGATATGTAATTAAACTTTTAGGAAAATGTTCTGCTATGAGAAATAATATACTTAATATTATACCATGGTTACTATTATTACACCAATGTAAAAAGTTGTGTTGTCTGCTAAAAACGAATCCAGTGTGCAAATCATGAATAAGATGTTATTTGAAGAAAAAGCACACAGAGAGAAAAGCTCAATCACACCCGTGTGTTTTACCTGAAAAAAGCTGTGCAGATTTTCAGTGTTTGGCAGTGTGGAAATGGTTGTTATAACACACGCCTCATGTTTTTCACAATCCCAGGGGAAACTGACGGCACCCGTGGGAGTCTAGCCAATGGGACTCTCAGGTACCAATACTTCCCTTCCCAAACCCATCTTGGAGTAGCAGACGGGAAAAAGACAGTGGCGAATGTGAAGTATGTCCCCACGGGAGAAGGTATGAGATTGGAGGATGGAAAAATGGCTCTGTGGTGGAACGTGATTCATTCTGAAGTGTTTTGATAGCGAGTCTCAAATCACAAATCTCACACGAGGACAAGGGTCCTGTAAATATTGTCTCCAGACCATCAACCCCACCCTACGGCTTCAGACTTGTACCGCAATGATTTAAAACTAGGCCCTACCTCTTTTTTCTGTTTTAAAGTGGTAAAACAGCGGAGGATATCTTGAGGATTGTTTAAATGAGCGCATGAGGTGACCTGGTACATCCCAGTGTTGTGTGACAAATAAGAAATGGTACTTATTGCTCTGTCATAGTGTTTACAATTAGTATAATGTGGGCTTTCGGTGGCAGTGTTGTAAATGCTCAGGGAGCTGTAACACAGCACTCTAATGATTTAGTAAGGTGGGCACAGGATTTTAGAAGCGTTAGGTGAGCTAAAGTTGCTTTATTCATTAAGTTGCTGCCATGGTATTACATGTTTAGTTTTGGATCTGTTGCTTGCAGTACAAATGTAACGGTCTTTCCACTATCTACTGTGAAAACAAAGGGGGTCTGTTAGTATTGTCTATGAAAGCGGTGAACTGGTCAGGGTTTGACTTGTTAACAAGTGGTAGTTAGATGCCCTATAACTAAATTTCTCCTTGGTTAAAGGCTTTGTTTTATTCAGCAGCTGCAGATGGAGGACATGGAATCAAGGTAAAGTGAAAACAAGTGAATTATGAAAATAAAGTTTGATGCATCAGTTGCTAATTGGCTCATTAACCACTCCTACATTAAGCAGCTGACAGAAGATGAGAGGGTGCTTGGTGAAATGTAACAAAGACTAAAATAAGCAGAGTTTTTTTTATGGATTTATGTTCTCTGTAATTAGCTGCGTTCTGTGCAAATAATTAATATATGCCATCAGCTGCACTATTATGAACTATAGTCTGCAATCCATTAGCTGTTTTTGTCATTTATTTTATCACTAAATCTATATTAAACACAAAGCATTATTTTTTCTAAAGACGGCCTAAAAAAAGAAGATCTTAGGCTGTAGGAATCATAATTTGTACAAGCCCTTGTGAAAAAACAACTACACTTAAGGATACTTTTTGTATACTATGCACACTTTACAGAGAAAAACTGGCAACTGTGGTTGCCCTAATAATCTGCAAATCTGTAATACAGTAAAAATTTTAACATATTTACAGTACAGTCTGTAAATGTTAGAATTTAAAACTTTAATTTACAAAAAAAACAACTATTCTTTCCTGATAGTGCAGTGTGAAGACAAGGGGCGTAAAAATAATTGTTGGGTGGCGGCGTACATGTAGGAAAGTTCATCCTGCCATGGTTTTGCAACGAAAAGGTCTCTCCTCACCTGCTGAACCCTTGATGAAAAGGAATCAATCATTAAAATATGCTTTAATTTGGCAGTTGAAACAGAATTAAAATTTATGTATGTTAAAACTGCATTACTTATTCAAACCTCTCCAAAAGCTTCTCGTTGAGTGAGCAAACGTTGCAGCTGTTTGAGAGTCCTTTCTTCTTTACGGGGTTCCATGAAAAATGGATGATTTTGACCTATTTAATGCAAACGCATGGAGAAGGTTAAAGCAAATAAAGAGCCTTTCCGTGTTTGTTTGGCCTCCTCGCTGTGCCTCAAAACTCCTGTGAAGGTTTTGGAAGTAAATGTCATAAGTGCTTAGAAAAACAAGCACAAAGAAAAGACCTTCGCCTTACTCACAGAGTGGCTTGGGTGCATTAAATCATTACTTTCTCAAAGTTAATAATTTTCTTTTGGTACTTCGGACAAGTAAACACATTTCAATCCTATTTGATTGGCTTATATTACATTGGTGTTGTGTAATGTTTTAGATTTATTTTATTACTCACTACAGTGTCAGTGAGGACATGTTTTCTGCTATATAAATCTCAGGAGTCATAGGCTGGCTGATGGTGAATGTGTTCTGAAAATGTAGTTCATATTAGAAAAAGAAAGTTAATTACAAAGTAAAAAAGACGTTGTGTTTTTCATGTGACATTACACTGAATATGGTAATTTCAGTAGTTTCCTATTCATCATTTGATCAACTATCATAAATTTCTCATCTATTTTACTCTTTTTATATTCTCAAATAGGGTAATTTTATGATTTCATGTTAACTATATGGAACCATTTTTGGCATTGATCTGGAATCAAAAAGAGCTTCAGTCCATCTTTAGTTCAAGGTACTTCATGTGTTCTTATGGCATGACAATCTAAAATTGTCCCAATGCCTTTGCATAACTCATACACTTAATCCCAGTTAACATTGCCAGCAATTACATCACATCCTCTTTTAATTAGAACTCGAGCCTTGTGCCGCATATTAGAAGAGCACTGCAGCTCATACTTCAAGGCTTTTTCCCTGGTGTGTAACATATTCAAAACTTGTCAGTGTGTGATCTGTGGTCGAAGCTCAGAATGTCCGTCTGGACATGAAGCCTGATGTCTCTAAATAAAAGAGAGTTTTTTGGGGATTTAGTGTATTTATGCTCATGGATGACTTATGTCTTTGACAAGGTCCACAACATTTTCCTTTGCTCTGTGGTCACACATTCCTTAAAGCACCCACATGATAATTCCTTAATTAATCATTTTAAAGTTAGTATAATTCCATGCGCTAAATGATGTATTCATAGAATATATTAGGTAAGCATGTTAGTGTGCACATCCCATTGGAAATTCAATATCAGAGTTCTAATAAAAACTCAGACATATGGCTTGTATAAGTCTGATGTGAGAATTTCAAGGTGTTTCATTGCTAATAATTAATGTGCTGAAGACTTGAAGTTAATGTTGTCATGACAGCAGAGTTTGGACTTTTGTTAAGAGTTTGAATTATGCTCATAAATAATGTACAGGGTGTGATTTATTTGTGATTCATTATTCCACATGCACCTTGTCTGTACAGTAATGTAATAAGGACATCATCGAAAAGTATTCATTCTGTCTTGTCCTTTGCCCAAAGAATGAAATGGACGTATGTCTTATTCCCTCAGAGCATGCTAATGTTTAATTCTCTGGGAACAACAACTGTTGTGACTCATAGACATCTGGTTGTATAAATTGATTTGCACAATTGCACCCTAAAGTTTTGTTACATTTAAATGGATAGTTAGTACAGGCCTACCTAAAAATGAAAATTTGTCATAATTTACTCACTGTGAAGTTGTTCCAAACCTGTATGAATTTTGAACACAAAAGAAGATATTTTGAAGAATTTACTAGTAATGTTCCATCCATCCATACACATGTATGCTGCTGTTAAAGAGCTGATTTTCTTCTCTGAGATCAGTAAAGTGCCTTTTCTAATCTGCCTATATGTGTTTTGTTAGTTCTATGTAGTCTGAGTAATCTAAAAGAATAGCCGTCTTGTGTTGTTAGTCCTGCTCTAAGCAGGTATGGGTAATGGAACATTAATTTGCTCTGTATGAGCTTAAATCTGGGCTCTCTCACCTGTTTCCAGCTTTAATTATTGTGTGCTACATGTCTGGGGAATAGTGAAAGGACTCTGTGCTGGTCTCCTCATTTTAATGGTTTTAAAAGATGTCACGCTTATTTCCACATCAGTAGTGCCTGCTGGTAAGGGCTCTGGCTCTCTGAACTCCCCATTTTCTTTTCTGAATGTGAATAAGTATATTAATTTTAATAGCGAATAAGAAACCTGTTTCCAATTGTTATTAACCTCTGAATTATTGCCTTGGCATGCTCTGTATTGTCGGTTACCCAAACCCCCCACCCCACATACTCAAGTCTTCTTCCAAACTCTTTAAAATTACAACACATGATGACATACTTAAATTAAAAGCACCAGACTTTAGTTTTATTTATGACTGGCGTCTAATCACATCAAATGACCAAAGTAAGGGCTGCATTCAACATTAGTATGCATCTCTACTTATATTTTCTGCAACTCTGCCTGAAGTTATCTAGAGCTGTTATAATGCAGGAGGATGGCTGTACTCTGCCTTCTGTTTTGATGAAGATACTTTTGGAAAAACAGCTGTGCACAATGTCTGATTGGTAAATGGAATGAATATGCATAGGCGTCCCCATCTGCGCTTCGTGATTTCTTTGTCTCAATAATAATATATGGCTGTAACACTCCATGAACATGCTTTTAGCATCAGTCATTGTTACTCTGCCAGAGTATATAACTTAATTTGCCTCTCTGTCAGGATATATGAATTCATTAAATTATATTAGGGGTAACACGTTACTATTATATTATATTATATTATATTATATTATATTATATCCTAAGAAAGTACTGTTTAATATAAAGTAACTACATAGGTTAAGTTTTGGTTTAGGGTTACTACCTAGTTATTACCCAGTTATTGTAATTACCATAATACGAATGCAGTATGTACAAGTTGAACAAGACCATAAAATAAAGTGCTACCTAAAAATATACAGGTCCTTCTCAAAAAAATTTGCATATTGTGATATAGTTCATTATTTTCCATAATGTAATGATAAAAATTAAACTTTCATATATTTTAGATTAATTGCACACCAACTGAAATATTTCAGGTCTTTTATTGTTTTAATACTGATGATTTTGGCATACAGCTCATGAAAACCCCAAATTCCTGTCTCAAAAAATTAGCATATCATGAAAAGGGTCTCTAAACAAGCTATTAACCTAATCATCTGAATCAACTAATTAACTCTAAACACCTGCAAAAGATTCCTGAGGCTTTTAAAAACTCCCAGCCTGTTTCATTACTCAAAACCGCAATCATGGGTAAGACTGCCGACCTGACTGCTGTCCAGAAGGCCATCATTGACACCCTCAAGCAAGAGGGTAAGACACAGAAAGAAATTTCTGAACAAATAGGCTGTTCCCAGAGTGCTGTATCAAGGCACCTCCTGCGGTCCCCCAAGAAACATATAAACATCCAGAGCCAACGTGCACAGGCGTGTGCAGGAAATGGGCTACAGGTGCCGCATTCCCCAGGTCAAGCCACTTTTGAACCAGAAACAGCGGCAGAAGCGCCTGACCTGGGCTACAGAGAAGCAGCACTGGACTGTTGCTCAGTTTTGCATGTCATTCGGAAATCAAGGTGCCAGAGTCTGGAGGAAGACTGGGGAGAAGGAAATGCCAAAATGCCTGAAGTACCCACAGTCAGTGATGGTCTGGGTTGCCATGTCAGCTGCTGGTGTTGGTGCACTGTGTTTTATCAAGGGCAGGGTCAATGCAGCTAGCTATCAGGAGATTTTGGAGCACTTCATGCTTCCATCTGCTGAAAAGCTTTATGGAGATGAAGATTTCATTTTTCAGCACGACCTGGCACCTGCTCACAGTGCCAAAACCACTGGTAAATGGTTTACTGACCATGGTATTACTGTGCTCAATTGGCCTGCCAACTCTCCTGACCTGAACCCCATAGAGAATCTGTGGGATATTGTGAAGAGAAAGTTGAGAGACGCAAGACCCAACACTCTGGATGAGCTTAAGCCCGCTATCGAAGCATCCTGGGCCTCCATAACACCTCAGCAGTGCCACAGGCTGATTGCCTCCATGCCACGCCACATTGAAGCAGTCATTTCTGCAAAAGGATTCCCGACCAAGTATTGACTATTGAGTGCATAACTGAACATAATTATTTGAAGGTTGACTTTTTTTTTTTTTATTAAAAACACTTATTTTATTGGTCGGATGAAATATGCTAATTTTTTTAGACAGGAATTTTGGGTTTTCATGAGCTGTATGCCAAAATCATCAGTATTAAAACAATAAAAGACCTGAAATATTTCAGTTGGTGTGCAATGAATCTAAAATATATGAAAGTTTAATTTTTATCATTACATTATGGAAAATAATGAACTTTATCACAATATGCTAATTTTTTGAAAAGGACCTGTATATGGATACATTTTTTTTTTTACTTTTTCATATATTTGACTTTCATTGTAAAGCACTCTTTGTAAGCTCTGCAGTTCTCTGTTGTTTGATTGAAGTTCTGTCTGGAAAAATCCTTGGTTTCCTAAAAGAATTACCAAGTCAAAACAACCAGCTGGAACTAACCCCCTTAAGATAACTGTGGCTTAGTTTTTCCCCCCTCTCTGCTTTAAGCTCCATGCATATAGAATAACAAGCCTTAGGAGCTGTGCACACCCCACCACGCACTGTTCCGCTACTATATCTATACTATACTGTATCTGTTTCCTGCCTGGACTTAAGCAGTCATTTGCAATGGAAAAAATAAGGGAAAAAAAAACCTTTCTTACACGGTGTCATCTCATTAACCTTAGATATTTCCCCTGTGCTAACTAGATGGAGAGCATGTTCAAACTCAACTTTGACCCTGCTCATTACAATCGCTAATAAGCCAGTAAACTGTGTTTCTGTGAAAACGGTCTTCTACACTGGTGACCTCCAAGTGTTTCAGCTGTTGCCTTTAATTCTCTTGCTGTATTGCATAATGTGTTTCTTTGCCAAGACCTGCATAATGCACACGCGGCATCAGCTGATTATATTTATTTATTATTATTACTATTATTATTAGAATATAGCTGACACTGTAGACTTTGAGTATCATCCATAGGGCTTCCAAATGTGCTAAATAATGATATCTTCCAATTTGTAAGGAAATCAACTGTTTCTTGTGTATTTAATTGGTGCACATATTTTTTTTTTACTGGATTTGTTTATGATAATTAATGTCATCTTTAAATGTTTATAAACCGTCAAAATTCTCTTGTGATACAATTTTTCTCGGTAAAAGCTAAATTAATAGGCTTGTAATGGTGTGTATGACATGCGTGATATTAAAATTATTATTATTATCATTTACTTTTTTACAAATGCATTTTTAGCAGTTAAATCAGTCAAACAATGACTGAATCCGCTATGTATCACTATGAATCAGTATGTTTAAAACTATTAAATGTTTAAAAAAAAAAATCTTATACACACATGCATACTGTAGCTGCAGGAATTTACTAATATATTGATACGGAGTGTCCCTTATTGCCTAAAAAATGAAAGAGTTCCTTATTTTGCTTTGGCAACCCTATTATCTTTGATTTTAATTATATAATTCTGTGAATAGTGTTTGCATAATTCTTGAGCGTTTTGCCCATACAATCTGCTATTGAACTGACATACACTCACCTAAAGGATAATTAGGAACACCTGTTCAATTTCTCATTAATGCAATTATCTAATCAACCAATTGGCAGTTGCTTCAATGCATTTAGGGGTGTGGTCCTGGTCAAGACAATCTCCTGAACTCCAAACTGAATGTCAGAATGGGAAAGAAAGGTAATTTAAGCAATTTTGAGCGTGGCATAGTTGTTGGTGCCAGACGGGCCGGTCTGAGTATTTCACAAACTGCTCAGTTACTAGGATTTTCACACACAACCATTTCTAGGGTTTACAAAGAATGGTGTGAAAAAGGGGAAAACATCCAGTATGCGGCAGTCCTGTGGGCGAAAATGCCTTGTTGATGCTAAAGGGCAGAGGAGAATGGGCCGACTGATTCAAGCTGATAGAAGAGCAACTTTGACTGAAATAACCACTCGTTACAACCGAGGTATGCAGCAAAGCATTTGTGAAGCCACAACACGCACAACCTTGAGGCGGATGGGCTACAACAGCAGAAGACCCCACCGGGTACCACTCATCTCCACTACAAATAGGAAAAAGAGGCTACAATTTGCAAGAGCTCACCAAAATTGGACAGTTGAAGACTGTAAAAATGTTGCCTGGTCTGATGAGTCTCGATTTCTGTTGAGACATTCAGACGGTAGAGTCAGAATTTGGCGTAAACAGAATGAGAACATGGATCCATCATGCCTTGTTACCACTGTGCAGGCTGGTGGTGGTGGTGTAATGGTGTGGGGGATGTTTTCTTGGCACACTTTAGGCCCCTTAGTGCCAATTGGGCATCGTTTAAATGCCACGGCCTACCTGAGCATTGTTTCTGACCATGTTCATCCCTTTATGGCCACCATGTACCCATCCTCTGATGGCTACTTCCAGCAGGATAATGCACCATGTCACAAAGCTCGAATCATTTCAAATTGTTTTCTTGAACATGACAATGAGTTCACTGTACTAAAATCTCCCCCACAGTCACCAAATCTCAACCCAAAATAGAGCATCTTTGGGATGTGGTGGAACGGGAGCTTGTGCCCTGGATGTGCATCCCACAAATCTCCATCAACTGCAAGATGCTATCCTATCAATATGGGCCAACATTTCTAAAGAATGCTTTCAGCACCTGGTTGAATCAATGCCATGTAGAATTAAGGCAGTTCTGAAGGCAAAAGGGGGTAAAACACAGTATTAGTATGGTGTTACTAATGATCCTTTAGGTGAGTGTATATTCTCAGTTGAGTAGTGGAAATTGTGTTTGATGGGTCTAATCTGATACTTGGATTGGAACTTAGTCTAATTTGAAGGTAAAAAAAAAAGTTTAAGTAATCAAGTTACTATGGCATATAACCATCTAAGAGCAAATTACCATACCATTTCTAGGCTGTGATTGCTGCTATTAGACATCATATTTGATTTTTTTTTCCTTTTGAGTGGTATGTAATGAGGCAAAAGGTGATTTTCCATCAGTGACACACTTTTATTAAACTCACATGGATGTCAGGCTGTAATGCTGCCAATGGTTCTTGCAATTGAGCAAAGGTAGATAACATTATAGTCATTATGTTCTTAAATGAAACCTCAGGCAATACATTTTCTGTTTTCTTTACTTGAATATAATTTAAGAAAACCTAACTGAACTTTTTCTTTAGACACAGCAATGCCTTATTTACCTGAGGAATTTAGCTTGTTACATTTGAGTCAATAAAAACCAATAACTTATGTTATGCACTGCACAGATGTATTAACATATCAACATATCATTAACATATATTTACAACAGATTCATGTTGTTTTCTGATGAAATTCCACTAGCAAAACCATTTTATCTATACTAAACAGTAAAGCACAGTATGACTTGCTTTGCATGTTTCCGTATTTCATTTCGGTTCTTTTACGTCTTGAAAGCAGAGAAAATTACAGTTCTTGGAAACTTTTCAAAATATGGAATGAGGCCATTTCCCAGGTGCCATAATGGAAGAGAATGGTCTTTGAGAGCCAACAGAACACACAGGAAGGATTGATGAGCCATGCTTAATATAATAGAATCACTAACCAGCATTGGTGAGCACACACAGACCCAAACAGTTCTAGGGGGTTATGAAACGACTGACCTCAGGGGAGGTACATAAAGCCATCAATCCTCAATTAGGCTATATTGTGATGAGAAGAAGTCCTTTGATTTACCAGGCCGAGTGGTAACAGTTGGTGGGCCGTCTCGTTGACTAGCAGAGAAGACGCTAACTGACTTTATGAAGACGTGCTTGAGGTAGTGGTTTGTAGGCCAGTATGTAATAATGCCTTATGGATATTGTCAAACTATGCAAATTAACCTCTTCTCTCTATTTCTACTCTTGTGTTTTGCATGGACTTTATTGGAATGAGAGGAGAGGACTCTCTAACCGTTTTGTGTTTCCTTTGTGAATAGTACATTTTAATGCGGTGCCGTGAGGTATATTAACAATTATGCAAATATATGTGGATATGGGATATGGGAATGTTGATTGCTTGGCCACTGTTGGAGGAATAGAGGAAATCTTTGTGGTGGCATGTCAAGATATCATTATTATTGCTGTTGTTGTTGTTATTAATAATAGTGTTATTATTCTTATTCTTATTAATAATAATCAATAAAAAAAATAAAAAATAATACGTAAAAAAATTAAATAAATTAATACATATATAATAATAATGATAATAATAATGTTAATAAATACAAATATTCTAAATTAAACTAATTAAATAAATACATGAAATAAACGAGTGAAAAATAAATTATACAAAATATAAATAATAATCATCATTATTATCATTATTAATATCTGAATTAATAAAAATAAAATAAATAATTACAAAATTAGTAATAATACATTTTGTATTTTTTTTTATTTAGAAAATATTCAGAATGTATAAAATGTTTAGAATGTACAGAATGTATAGAATGTTTCTCTGTACTGTTCCCATTACAGCATCTATCCACATTATAGTACTTGCAGCCTCTTCATCCTCCTCATTTTGTGAGAAAATGTTTTCTCACAAAATGAGGAGCCACTTGATGTGGACAGGTGTAAACGCACCGTGTCCTGATTGGCTTATGATCCGATCTGCTTGATAGGATCACAGTGATCGCATGTTAATGCCAAGTGTAAACGCAGCCTTTTATGCAACTAATCTCTGATACCCCTTTTCCACCAAAAACGAACTGGTTCGGAACTGGTGCTGGTTCAAAGTTGGTTCGGAGTTGGTTCAACTTGTGAACCTTCTCAGAACCTGTTTGTTTTTCCACTGACTAGAGCGCCCAGCGAACGACGTCGTTACGTCACTGTGTACGTCACCATACATCTTAGCTAGAAACGCTTGCAAGTACAACATTACTTTGGGATTATCTCTAACTCGTGAACCAAGAAGGCTTTAAAAACAATTGAAATATGTAAGTCTTTTAATCTTTTCCTTTGATATGTAATCTTTTCTGATTAGTTATGTACTCCTGTCTTGTGTCTTTTTTTTCTTTCCATTTATTTGTTCTATATTGTGACTGTTTTCTCCTTTGCTTACATAACGTTTTCAATAAAAAAATAAAAAAATAAACTAGAACAACACATTCTCATCCCAAGGCGTCATCTAACTGACGCTTTTGACCATGCGTCAACATGCCGACGCACATGGTACCCCTTAAGCGTCTAGACTAGAAACGCTTGCGCCAACTTCAAGCATAACAATTACAATGGCAGACTACATAGTGTTTCTGCAAATGTTTCTCCTGGCTTTGCGATCCTATATTATGTCAGAAAATATGTTATCTAAACCCGCCCCCAGCCCCCGACGTAAGCATGACGTGGTAAAAGAACGGTTCTAGTCTAGCAAAGAGTTGGTGCCGCTTTGGAACCAGTTTTCCTGGCCGAAACACAAAGAACTGGTTCACGCGCAGGCACCGGCCCCGAACCGGCTCTCAAAATGCGTTGGTGGAAAAGGGGTAACAGTCCCCTTGTAGGAACCTTAGGTTAAGTGTCTTGTTCAAGGGCACAACAGTTGCACCGTTCATATCTTTAACCACAAAACCACATCACCCTCACTCAACTTTGTACACATCAACTTTAGGTAAAAGTCACTTTACTTAGAAGTTAGTATGAGTCCAGTGAGCCCGATTCACTCAACATGAGAAGTTGAAAACATCTGAAGTAAAATGAAGTGTTGTCACGGGAGGATGTATTTGCATGCCCTTTAAGATGTCCTCTTCCATTAATTTCCTGAGCAAACACCTTTCCAGTCCACTTAATGTAGAGCTAATTCCACGGCCTTAACATTGATTTGCAGTTCTCCTCCTTATCAGGTTAATCAATTTGTACTGGAGGCTTCTGCAGATCAATATCGGCTTCAGATCCAAAGTGGCATCTGCTAGTTATGGTGCACGCTCTGCATTTTTGATGCTAAGTGAATCTGACAGTTTGACCAACTTCAAAAAGATATTAAGCTGTCAAAATAAAATCTGACACTCGCAGGGGGATTTGTGAGGAGTTGCATGTGTGATGAATGGTTTTTAAGTGTTTTGCACGATAGAAGTTTTGTCTGTGTTTTGAATGTTTTTGTGTGTGGGTATAAAATATGTTTAGCTCAGTATAAAAGCAATTATGTCTATAGGGGACTGCCCATAAACCATATATAACCATGTGTGCGTAGGCGGAGGGTGAACCAACTCTAAGGCTAGATGCGATTCCTCCTTACAAACACATTTAACTATAATGTCATGAAATAGTTACGTGTCGCCTATCAACAACCTACACATCCCAGCATAAACGCTCTTGTTAAAGTGGTTAATATGGGTGATTTGGCATGACAGCCAGTTCGAATAATAAATATCCTAATCTTGGCCTTACCTAATGCAGCAATGTTTTTTTGTTTTCAAATTATTGCCTAAAAAGTGTGCATAAAAGCGCTCCCTTTATAATCACTAAGCTGTGACTCATCTTAATTCATCGCGATCTCAAAGTTGTACAATGAATGTCTTATTTAGCCAACATAATGTCTACACTTTTCGTTAGAAGTTAAATTATAACAAGAGTTCAGATCTAAGCACTGGACATTTCTATATTTTTTAATTGTAAAATGATGTGTGTGTGTGTGTATATATATATATATATATATATAGATACACACACACAAGTGAAACTCGAAAAATTAGAATATCGTCCACAAGCTCATTTATTTCAGTATTTCAACTTAAAAGGTGAAACTAATATAGACTCATTATATAGACTCATTACATGTAAAGTGAGATATTTCAAGCCTTTATTTGTTATAATTTTGATAATTATGGCTTTTCACAATATTCTAATTTTGAATTTGGGCTTTTCATAAGCTGTAAGCCATAATCATCAAAATTATCTGTATCTGCATCTCATATGACATTGTTGTGCGAAAGTAAAACCTTAAGCTCTCTTCCATTTTCAAAAGTTAATGTGTTGCTCACAACGCTCAAAAGTGACTGTTGCTCCCTACACACTAGCCTTTTATTAGCCTAGTGTCATGCAGAGAGTTTATTCTTGATTATGTGTATAATTTCCTCCTAACAGCCAGCGTTGCCCTCGGCTGCCATCCTCAAATTTGTCTTATTCCTTCCACTATTGTGCATTTTGAATACAGAGTTCTAATAATCACTGTTTCTATCCTCTGACTCCAAGATATGCCATGAATTCCAATGATCTCTCATCTCGGTTGGAGAGTGACCTGTAGGGCATTTTATCAGGGAGAGAAAAACAGACTTGTTTTAATGCTGTCACTAGAACAGCAGGTGCACTATACGAATTGGCCATGCTGGCAGAATGTCCTTCTCTCAGTTCTCAAGTGACGTCCCTGTACAACATAAGAACACCGAGCCGGGAAAGGTTTGATGCTGCGAAGCGAGGAGGAAACCGAGGTCTGTCTTTTTGTCTCACTCGATAGGTAGCGGCTCCTGCCGTTGGATCCGGATTGCGACGACTGCTCTAAATAATTCTGTGTAGCGTGCTGCAAAACGTCAGCTTTCTCGCCCTAGAAAACAATGCAGGTGAGCTGGGCTTTGTGTGGTGAGACAGCTTGTGATTCTAAAGTGGTAAAAAAAAAGAGAAGCAGGCTAGACTGCGATATACGGGGTGTTTTAATAGTTTCTCTTGTATTAAAGTAGCTTTTTGGAGGACGGTTCAGGAGCTTTCAGCTTTTTGTGAACAAATCGCTTTAATAATATTTAAATGTTGACTGTGAAAGCGATAAAACTATGTATAGAATTTGTATAAAAGGGATTTCAAACTATGCTTGATACATTTGTATGACTTTTCATATGAGAGTGATGGGTTTAGAAAGAATTTATTGAAACTTTAAATGTTTAAAATTATATTGGAAGGCAAGGTTACAAAACTGATTACTCTGTACCTTTTAAATAAAAAAAAATGTTGTTGTTTTTATAAAATTAAATTAAATAAAAAGTTTTTTGCAAAGGTAGGCATATGTCTACCAGAATGGCAAGTCAGATTAAAAAAATAATAATAATAAAATGATGTTTTCACAGTGATGCCACAGAATAACCATTTTGGGTTCCTCAAATAACTGTTCATGTTACAATTAATAAATTAACAATTAACAAACCATTTTTCACTATAAGGAATTGTTTGCATGATGGAAAGATTCCATGGATGTTAAAGGTTCTTCATGTTGCCATACACTTTGAAGAAAAGGTTCTATAAAGCCTTAAAGGGTTCTGTCAGATACTTCATATTTAGGGGGAACAAATGTCATTTAAGAAATGTCTCATTATATATAACTTTTTTGGCATAAAGTGCTCTTTAAAATTGAGTCAAGAACCCTAGGGTTCTATATAGAACCCCATTGAACCCCCCCTCCTCCTCCCCCTAAATAAAGAACCTTTATTTTTAAGAGTGGATGAAGTGGTTTAGCTCACACAGCTGAAAGGAAAAGCTAATTTTTTTCAAGTGTGATATTCCAACGCTATCTCACAACCGATTCGTACAAATTTGTACGACTTCACTCGTAAGCTTTGTCTAAACCCCAGTTATTGGTAGGTTTAGGGGCGGGGTCAGGGGTAGGTCATTCGTGCGAATTCGTACGAATTGGGCAACTGGTAAAATATGTACGATTTAGCAAACATCTTATGAATTCGTACGAGTGAGGACGTATGAATTTGTAGGAATTAGCCACCTCGTAAAATACGTACGAATTGCCGTGAGATCGGTTGGGATATTCAGTGTGCTATATCCATCATAAGGTCTTGCATGTACATATGCTGAAAGTGTTTATACAGTAAGTCTGTGTGCGTGCATGTGTGTAACATGCGCATCTCTATTGAATATTTCATTACGACATGTCTTTTCTTATCTGTACCTTCTCAGTATGTTCCTCTGGGCCATTATGAGATGTGTGCACACCTATGTTGCTCTTCATGAATGTGACACAGCCCATCGGGATGCATGTAAAGCAGGTGGAATGCAGCAGGCAGTGCTGGCATGCCCTCCAACCATCCCCACAGAGAGGGATCACAGCACCCCATTCTCCAGTGGGAATTCCTCCAGCAAGGTGATTTAACAAGCCTCTGATACAACATGTATGCTGGTCAGAAGAATGACTGTTATTTTCACAGTCAAAGAGAACTTCAAGCTCCCTCCGGAGCAAAGAGATGACCAAGCCTTGGGCGACAAGCCTAGCGGGAACGCAAACTGTCACGCGAGACCCAGCCGACAATCCATCATTCCACGGCTTCACCCAAATTTAGCTTCTGACTAAGTCAAAAATACCCGCGTCACATTTTTAACCAGAGCTGTGAGCTGCCAGTTTTTCATGTAGAAGAAGTATTCTCATGTGATGCTTTTGACGCTTTGTTTTTATAAAGCGAGACTCGGTGGCAGAGAATAGCTGAAAAAATGGTACTTGACATTTGCAATAGCTACATGATACCTGGAGGCCTAATGTCTAATATATTGGACTTAATCCAATTTGCCTCTATATATGCAGAAAATAGAAGTATGTCACTGTGGAGAGTTCACATGATGTATTGCCAAACTAATATGCACCACCACCATGTTATGTTATGATCCAAATAAACTGGAGGGTAGAATCAAGGATAACTCTCTTGAGGAAGTGAGCCTGGATGCATGGAATACTTAAAGGAAGAGTTCACTCAAAAATAGTATTAACAAAAACAATATTATGATTTTTAACACAGCATCAATATTATTCCAAAGTTACCCATTAGCTGTTTTTTAAGCCCAAAAAAAATTACAAAAACAACTTATCTTATTTGTGTGCTTATATTCAGAGTCTTCTAAAGTTGTAAAAGTCATACCGAAATAAGGAATTATTTACTGAAAATCTTGTCGAGTTGTCATCCATCCATCCATCCATCCAAAAACATTTCACACTATTTTGCATAAAGATGATAAATGATCTCAAATTTGGGCTCAGAGGAATACATGCAGGATAGAGCTCTCTTGATACTGTCCAAGTTTAATGATAGTATAGCAAATTATGCTCTTGAGACATTGCATTAATATGCTTATTTGCTAATTGCTTAATGCTTAATTTGCATTGTTTATTCTATAATGATGGAGTTGTACCTGTTTCTCAAACCAGCACACAGATCGTTCTTTATTGAGTAATAACTAATAAAATGCAGGTGTGTTGTATAATGCATTGGTGGACATGCTGCATTCACCATGTTGCTATTTCCTTTGTTTATTTTTTTTATTTTTTTATCTATGACATAGTAACATTTTACATGAATTTTGTTCAAAAAGTATAATTTAACCAAAAGGAGCCATTTTCTTGGTTCCTGAAACATTTGCTGAATCTTTTATTAATATATATATTTTTTTACTTAAAGGTATTGAAGGTAGGAATTTTATATAAAAAAACTTTTTTCCAAATTTGTTTAAACTTTCTGTATATATCAATTAGGGGTGTAACGATACACAAACCTGACGGTTCGGTTCGTCCCACGGTTTTGAGGTCTCGGTTCGGTTCGGTTCATTTCGGTGGGGTGGGGGGGTTTAGAAAGCTAAAATTGCTTTTATTTTTTATTAAACAGTGCTTTAATGAACAAATTGTGTCCTTGTCTTTAAATTAATTCAATTACAAGTAAACGTTTCTCAAGGATAACAAAATTATCTGCTAATGCTGTAAACTACAGCCCTTACTTGCACATTAGCCTACTATAACATTAAAGCTTAACAACAGAGCCTACTTTTAGCCTAAATGATATAATAATAATCAACACTCAAATAACAAATTGTATGAAAACATATAAAACAGCACATAAGGCAATTTTTGCATTAACATGTTTTTACTCTAATTTGTTATTTTTATATAATAATTTACACAGTTGCTGTTATTTTCATGACTACTATTTTAAACATACATTAAATAATCAAGATATCATAAACAGGTTAAGTAAAATATAATATATAGGCTAATATATAGCATTTATTTAGTGAAAGAGTTAGCAAACCAGCAAGCTGTGGACACTGAATGACTTGCCTGAGGTAAGTTAAATATAAAAGCTACGTGAAAAACTAAGCGTGTTATTGACGTATTTCCGCTGTTGAAACACTGATTGAGTGTTTACACGAGTTATGATGGCTTTCAGTAAGTATACTGTATCTTTCAACATACCTTCGGGTGTCCATTCATGTTTATTCTGTAACTGAGGAAGAGATGATCGCGCTCCGCGCTGCCGCATGCATACAGTGATATCCGTCACGCCACATCTAAGAGCGCCAAAACGGCATTTATTGTTTGCATTTCGTGATCAAATAGACATAATTTGAAAGATTACACCTTGCTTATTATCAAAAGTAATAAAACACTGAGCTTATTGCGATTATATGTGGTTAATGGTGGTTAGGCAACAGCCCTGTATTCGTTGTGTACACATAACACATGAGGTGTAATGAGCCGGGGCTGGGCGGGGCAGCAGGGGGCGGGGCGTGTTCGGTTCGCCATGAGAGTATCGCGATACGTATCGTGGGTGGTGTATCGCGGTTTTTCGGTTCGGTTCAAATATCGTTACACCCCTAATATCAATGCATAATTAAAATGTAAGTACTCTGAAAAAAGAAAGTATAAAAATCGAGTGTCTGTAGACCTCTCACGACTGTTTTAAAGACAGCTCATTATTTCCATTCACTCCACCCCCTCCCTTCTGGGCTCCTTCCAAAGCCACGCCCCAAAAACACATGAACGCGCGACTCCGACCGCTGAGCTGAAGACGCATTATTTACCTGAGACGAGCGGAGAGGAAGGAGCGCAGTGCATGTAGTGACATCATGTCAGAATCACATGTAATAAAAAATATAACTATCATTATGAAGATAAAAAAATAAGATGTATTTTAGAACTCACTATCAAGCTAGCATATTGGTATTGGTAAAGTTTAAAATATATATTTATTGATTCGCTAACGAGCTAGTTATCTATGATGCAAAGCTAAAAACAGGTTGCGTGATACACGTTTTTCCATTGCCATCATTTACACTGTGATGAAGATGAATTTCGTGCAACATTCATAACATATATGGTGTTCTGCATGTAAGAGTTTCCATGATGAAAGCATTGTTGACTCTGATGAGGACTACACTCCAGAGACAAGTAGCCTACCGCATCGTCAGCTCGAGGACAGATCCGGGGTCGAGGGCGAAGCAGAGGAGGTCGTCACAAGGCGTCACTTTTCAGCCCCTTGAGGTCTCTCAGTTCTCGCCATTGCTGGAAAGCCACGCCGATATTGACACGCGTTTTATTTCGTTGTTTATCCAAAGACTTTTTGTTCATTACCTTTTCTAGTAACGTTACTGTCTTCCTTTTTTTGCCTGGTTTGCCTTCGCGAACTGCATATGTGAATTTTGATTGGTCTTTCTCTGCCATTGTTTTGCTATTCCTAGGTTCCGTGCCTCTTGAATTCCTCAAATCAAACGGATACGCGCAAGTGGGCAGGTCCTGTGTGGCAAAAGGGTGGTTGCCATGGTTGCGAGAGAGTGACAGTCGCCTAAGCCAATCCTTTGTTTCGTCCCGGATGGAAATAATGAGCTGTGTTTAGTGCAGATTAAACGGTCTAGAGTCATTCGATTTTTATACTCTTTTTATCAGAGTACTTATATTTTAATTATGCATTGATATACAGAAAGTTTAAACAAATGTGCAAAAAAGTTTTTTATAAAATTCCTACCTTCAATACCTTTAATTTGTTTTACTTTTTGAATCATAGGCTACGACGCAAGTTAATAGAAGAACAAAACATCATCAGCATGCACTAGTGGTAAACAAATAGAGCAAGATGAAGTACACTTTGGCAATTGTGTGTTGTTGTTTTTTATATGTGTGTGCTGAAAAAAAGAGGACAAAGCGATTGATGAGAATATGGACACGGTCATCATGGCTAGGGAAAAGAGGCAAACTTGGCATGCCAATTTGCAAATGGAGCTTGAAAGTTTCATTTCGCATTTTTATTGGCTAGTCAGTAGGCGTATAGGTTGCAGCAAACACACTGTGAGATGATCATGCAAAATTTCTGACACTGTCAGAAAATGATGGCAGACTATCTTGGGTCGCAAGACTGTGACAACGGACGTCTTTGAACCACTCCTACTGTGCGACGTAGGACCAACCACCGTTTAGGAGCCACGACCACAGAAATCACTGTTGTTAATTCATTTGACCAGACACCAGTTATTTTGCCAAGAGATCTCTCGTATTTAATTTACCATTTTATATGAGACATAGGAGGGATATACACTACCGTTCAAAAGTTTGGGGTCGGTACGATTTTAAATGCTTTTAAAAGAATTCTCTTCTGCTAACCATGGCTGCGCTTATTTGATTAAAAATACAACAAAAATCAGTTATAGTATTAAATATTATTCCAGTGTAAATCAGCTGTTTTCTGTGTGAATATATAGTAACGTGTAATTTATTCCTGTGATCAAAGCTGATTTTTCAGCATCACCAGTGTCAGTGTCTTCAGTGTCAAATGATCCTTCACAAATCAGTATAATATGAGGATTTGATGCTCAAGAAACATTTATTATTATTATAAATGTTGAAACAGTTGTTGGTCTGTCAGTTGTACAGTTTTTTTTTTTTTTTTGATTCTTTGATGAATAGGAAGTTCAAAAGAACAGCATTTGTTTGAAATAGAATCTTTTGTAACATTATAAATGTCTTTACTGTCCTTGATAAATAAAAGTATTGATTTCTTTCCTCCAAAAAATAAAAATAAAATTCTCACTGACCCCAAACTTTTGAACGGTAGTGTAAATAAATATATATTTTCTATATATATATATATATATATATATATATATACATTGTACGATTTCAGGCTGTCCCAGACAAAAGATGACCAATATGTATATTTAAATTTGGTGATATTGCGTATAACTATGGATTTAGCAAGGGCTATAGGGGAGCAAAGTTTGTTGGCATGGGCATTGGCCACTTAGAAGCACCCCTGGTTCCAGAGATAGCTGGTCCTGGTATGATTACAGAGATGAAGCTAAATGATACAAAAACAAAGCATGCCCTACTTCTCCAGCTAGCATTGGTGGAATTAATGATTAAATATATGAGTAATTGGTAAGAAAAATATGTTGAGTGTCCGTGTTTCTAGCCTTCTCCAGAGGCCCTGCTTATACTGACTCTTTATTAAAAGTTCACTTTTCTTATCTCCTTGAACATCCTTTTATTTTCTCCCCTGAACATATCCCCAATGTAAAACTGACCTATTCAAACCCATCGACATTTGTTTTTGCAAAACTATCCTGGCTAGCCTAGTCGGCATTGATCTTTTTTTCTTCTTTACCTTTTGTACAACATCCCAATAATAATGAAATGTGTAATATGAATAAGATATTGTAGGATAAGATACTGCTAAGTTTGTTGATCAAGAAACAACATGCTCCTTTATAATTCAGGTAATATATAATGTCATAAGAACTTAGAAGAATATAAAACAAAAAGGTGTGTTTAGTGGATTTTCCTCATTGTAAGTGCAGTAGCTCAGTGTATTGTATTTTTTATGTTTCTATTACAGTCTACTTTCATTCAAAAACTGAAGAAACCTGGTATGTTTTTTGATTGCCCTGTGAAAAGTACTTTGCAGTCATCTTGGTGACAAGCTAATGCATGTGAGATCACACTTCAATGCTTTTCATAATATGTCAAATGTTAGTGTGTGCATTTCACTAACTGCTGTAACATTTTTTTTGTGATGTCACTACTCTTTTTCTTCACATTGCATGCCAATCTGCCAAAAGTTCAGCAATAAATAGCATATACAGTGAGCTTTTTGAGTGTTACTCTTTTCTTATACATAGAATAATGGATTCTCCCTACTTGAGATTGCATTTTTCACAGGCTGCATGTGAGATCACACTTCAATGCTTTTCATAATATGTCAAATGTTAGTGTGTGCATTTCACTAACTGCTGTAACATTTTTTTTGTGATGTCACTACTCTTTTTCTTCACATTGCATGCCAATCTGCCAAAAGTTCAGCAATAAATAGCATATACAGTGAGCTTTTTGAGTGTTACTCTTTTCTTATACATAGAATAATGGATTCTCCCTACTTGAGATTGCATTTTTCACAGGCTATGAATGCCTTATCCCAGACTGATCTCATGAAATGGCGTATGTATGACACGCCAATTCGTATTTCCATTTTTGGCGTGCTATCAACACGCATAATCGCTTTTCAGCGTGTTTATCAACGCCTTTGACTTAACGTTATATTACTGTATTATGTACATATAAATATATGACCTACCCCAACCCCGTCCCTAAACCTACCCGTCACTGGGGTTAATACCATTTATGAGTCTTCTCCTACCATCCTAGGAAAAGAAATATCGCTCCACAGATGTAGAATATAGATTTTGCTTCGTTTCGCTCGGACATTTAACGGCGTACACATACACGCGGAATCACTCGGACATTTAATGGCGTAGACATACACGCAAAAGATTTCGGCGTGGACATACACGCGGATAGCTCAAAATGCGTATAGATAACACGCCACTTGAATTGAAAGTGGCGTGTATGTTTACGCAAAGTCATGATGTCATGTTGCTTATCCTGCTTTTTGAGAGACCAGCCAAGCAAAAAAAAAAAAAGGTTAGGCATAAAAGATTCTTCTATTTATGGCTTTTGAAGCTGACCAAAATGATTATTATTTTTATGTGTTGTCTGAGTGGACATTTTTTTATTTTTTATTTTTTACGTTTTTTTTTAAAGGACTTTGGTAACATGACATTTGCATTGCATTGAAGATGTACTTTAATGGCTGGCATGAAGTCCTGATGATGGATGGATGGATGGATGGATGGATGGATGGATGGATGGATGTAGATAGATAGATAGATAGATAGATAGATAGATAGATAGATAGATAGATAGATAGATAGATAGATAGATAGATAGATAGATAGATAGATAGATAGAAATTAGCATTTCACACAATTAATGTTGTGGAAGGTTTAAAGTGTAGCTCCCCCTACTGAATCATAATTTAGGATTATTAAGAAACTGACAGAGGTCACCATGACTTCTCTCTCGCTTCAGGCCACATGTTCTTTCTAGCCTTCCTGCTTTGAAGCGAGAGGAGGAATGTGCAGGACACAGTTTGATCAAAGCAAGAGCAGAATAATTTGGCCTTCGGGACTTTGAGGTATCTTAGCTACCTCATCTCCAGACAGCACAACAACAACAAAACAGGCCTTCAAAATAGCCACATCCTCCTATATCTAAACATCTCACAAGTCTTAAAGGAATAGTTCACCCACAAAATTAATCATTGTTGACCTTCAAGTAATTTCAAATCCACATGAACTTCTTTCTTCCTCTGGAACACAAAAGGCACATTTTTGAAAGATTGTATTAGGCTTGATACGCTTTTCAATATTGGGGAAAAAAAATATGAGATACCATTTATTCTTGAATTATTTTTAAATTCACCTTTTATGTTCCACAGAATAGAGTCATGAGGCTTTGGAACAACTTTTCAAATGTGGCTGACTGAAACAGCTGTCTTGTCAGTGCTCATCTATAGAAGTTATAGGCCAATAAAGTCCATCTCTTACAAATCACTTGGAAAATTGTGTTGTTTTTGCAGTACACTGTATGTCCATCATATAAGGCAGGCAGATTTGTTTACTTTGGACTCAAATATCAAATTTGACTTTGACTTCCCCTGAAAGCTAACAGCTTACTTTGTCATTTAACGTCATATTTTTATTGAAATCTCATTTTGGCATCTTCAATGCTTGACATATATTGTCTTTTAATATACAGTGTCTATGACAAGTTAGTTTGCTCCCAAAGGCGTCTCATTTCCAGCTCTTGGATGCGTTCTTGACAACCACTAATTGAAGGATATTGATTGAAAGTCAACAATAGGACCTCTGTGAGTGCGGGATGTAACATCTCTTTCACATAAGCTGATAGCACTGTGCTTTATCTGATTGACGTTTAATAGTGATTCATTGGGAACACTTCAATGAATTCACCAACCCCTCCAACTTCAAATAAAGCATCATACTGTAGTTTAACTTTTTGTGTTATGAGTTTCTTTCTCTACCTTCCTCTATCTGTATTTTAAAAGAGCTAGGTTGTTTTGAGTAAATGGGTTGTACTCAGGCACTTTAGGGCTCCTCATCGCCTTACTCCCCTTGCTGCTGGTTTCATTATATACTCAGCAAAAAAAGAAACGTCCTCTCACACTCAACTGCTTTTATTTCCAGCAAATGTCTTTACATATGGAAATATTTGTATTAAAGGTGCATTGTGTAATATTTAGGAGGATCTGTTGACAGAAATGCAATATAATATACATAACTATGTTTTCAGTGGTGTATAAAGACCTTACTTAATGAACCGTTATGAGCCATTTCTATCTACATACACCGCGGGTCTCCTTACATTGAAATGCGCCATTTTGCGCCGACATGTTTCTACAGTGGCCCTAAACGGACAAATGCGTTTCGTCACTGTGTTGTTCTTCATGCAAAGAAGCTAGCTAAAGTCAGCGATGATGAATGAACAAGTAACAATAATATTCGCAATAACATATCGTTTTACTGAATAATAAAGTAAACATAATTTCTTAATTTATATTTGTAAAGAAACCTCATTGCTTAACTGGCTACTCTCTGCTGTCTCAGACGACGACATCTTCTCCTGTCGGCCACCGTAAATTTTGATGGTTGCAATTCATAACCTCACCACTAGATGCCGCTAAAAATCACACACTGCACCTTTAAGATAAAAAGTTCAACAACCGAGACATAAACTGAACAAGTTTCACAGACATTTGATGAACATAAATGGAATAAGTAGTCCCTGCTGTGATCAACATCAAAAGTTGCAGTGAGTATCTTGTGTGGCCACCAGCTGCTTTAAGTACTGTGCATCTCATACTCATGGACTGAGCCATATTTGCCCATTATTTCTGTGAGATGTTACTCCACACTAATGTATATCTAAATATATATCTAATGTAAGCAATATTAACCCTTTCACACGTACGATCACACCGGTGTGATCAGTCTTGGCTGGTCCCTGGAGCGTACGATCACACCGGTGTGATTAGAACGGTCAGTGCATCACGTGATCAACTGCTAAATTTAAACGTGCTTTCGCGCGTTGGCTGGCGCTGAGCCAGAGACGGACGCACTCAGTGCTGTCATATATCACAACTATTGAGTATTTTAAACCACATAATGTTTATTTTAGGTTTCAGACATTTAAATACACATAAGTACTAGCAAAACAATGATTTTGAGTTTGTAAAATACACACTGATGCCTATGGAAGCGGCAATAATAATCCTTTCCATTATAATAAGACGAAACGTTTTATTCATATCAGATACACATTGTGTAAGTAGCTTTACATTTTACCATATTCTTCTCCCAGTTCACTGGCCACTTACTTTCATGTATTTCGTGAGAAACAACAGATCCGATTCTCTGAACTGTGAAACAAACTAACATGGCGCCGCCCATCGCGCATACAGTTCAACTAACGCGATCGTTATAAAGGTGTTTAAACAACAAAACACATCTACTTGCACATATTTGTTAGAATATGTTAAACTTACATGTGAAAGGGATAAGGTACTCGAGGCTCCGCTTCACGTTTTGCCTAACAACTCCCTTCAGCCGTGACTTATTCACGATACCTTTGTAAAACGGTTACCATACAATACAAATATTAAAGCCAAAAAATATACATCAATGCAACTTTCATGAAGTAAAATCACTGAAAACCTTCCTTCCACTGGAAAAAAAAAATAGTCCCTGACCATAAACAGAAAGACTGTCTTTATGAGTGAGTCAGTAAGTAGAGAAGGCTTTTATATTGAAAGGACTGAAACTTGTTGTGAACGCAGAGAAGCAAGACACAACTGATAAATGCATTGCCTAGCGATTCAGAGTCCGGGAACGGGAAACCCCCTTAACTATTAAAAGGACAAGATATCGCAGCGGACATTCAAACAGATTTTTTATTATGAACATACTGTAGGACTGACCTGAAGGAAAATGCTATATCTGGTACACTCGCTCACTCAATCTCTCTCTCTCTCACACACAATACTCTACATAATACTGTAAGCTTCAATGAACAATATCAATGAGAACAAACATATATTTACATTGCTAAGGGTGTTGTGTAGTGCTGCATTGATCCGTTGTGTGAAGCGGTCATAGCCATGTTTTATTGTGAATAAAACACAGCTATTGACCAATCAGAATCAAGGACTAACCGTTTTATAAATATATATATATATAGGGGTGTAACGGTGTGAAAACATTCGGTAGGTACATGTACCTTGGTTTTGAAGTCACGTTTTGGTATGGGTTAGTGCAGCAATTATCCATACTTCAAAATGTACGAATAATCCTCGTCCAGTTTATTGGTTAAGTTGTCATCCCATTCAAAAACGATTTATTTGTGACTAAATACACCAGGAGAAATCAAACCACAAAATGTCTTTATCAGTATTTGAGACTTTTTTTTTTTCTCCAGTCAGTACTCCCGGTCTCATCCTTGGTGTTTCTGCTTTATTTTATGTGCAGTTTTGTTGGAAGACATGAAGATGAGTTGACAAGGCTTCAGAGAGAGCAAATGTTCCCTCATATGGAGCATCACATGAGGGGGTAAAGCCTGAGACTCCCTGTTGGTCCGTGGGTGAAAGGGCTTATGTGTTAGCAGATCAAAGTCCTGGCGGTGTTACCCCCTCCTGCGCCATCTCTCTCCTTCACACCTTCTCATTCGTCCACTTTCACAAAGAAAACACCAGGCTTTGATTCACCAGGCACAGGATTCATATTTTCTTTCCAGGCACGGCAAGGTGGCTTTGAACTCCGGCGTCGTGGAGAGAAAACCATTCAGCTTTGCATGGAAGGAGCTAAAATCCAATAACTGCCTGTCTTCTCATTCTCCCTGTGGTATCAGAAACATCATAAATACTTAAATGAATTTCTAGATTTAGCCAGTACATATGTACACAAGTTTGCGTTAGCTTACAGATGAATTACCTTTTGTTATATAAGAGCAAATGGTCTCATGTGGCGGCTCTTTGGGTCACCGTGGGGCTGAGTTCACATTTCCCATTGTCGTGCTGTGCAGCAAAACATGTGCTTTGTTTACCTGGATGATTGATTTCAAGTGGAGTTATGTACTGAGCACTGTGAAAACAGGACTACAGCTCTTGTATCTCTCAAACCCATAGGTCATGTTACAGTCATGGCTGCTGTTTAATATACTGTCCGGTTGCTTGGCCCTTTGAATTTGCTAGCCCATCCTAAACCCTTAATTATTTATTTTCTTATTTACTTGGTAGGGATCCGTGCATTATTAAGTCTGGCTGCCAATGCCCGATCAGTCACATTTATTCACATAAAAGCTGTTTCAGTGAATTTTTCGATATATTTTAAATGAAATTTTGGAAATGTAGAATAAGGTTATTGATATCCCCATCTTTGTACTTTGAACTGTCCCTTGAATGCTGGGGATATTTAGGGTATATTTATAAAGGTATCCTATACATGGCTTCAGAGGGAAAATCATATTTAAGTGTGGCTGCCATGCCCAATCAGTCATATTTTTCAAGTAATATTTTAGTGAACATTTCTCTATATATTTTAGATTCCATTTATATTTATAAAATTTTAGAAATGTAGAATGTTTACTGATATCTCCATTGTTGTACTTGATCAAATAACCCTTACCAGTTGTAATATTCACTGACTCAACTGATTCATTCAAAAATATCATGCTCAAATTAAGATTACATGTTAGACATTGGTATTTCTCTCAAACACAAAGGTGAGATAAAAAATATGTCAAGATTTCAGTGTTCCTCGCAGAAATCAGAGGACATGGAATACAGAACATGCGACTTACAGACGTTTGTGATTTATTTTATTAGCCTTTTTTTTTTTCATTTTGGATCTTTTCATTCAAATATTCAAAATGATACATTTTCAACAGAGGCAAGAAAGTGAGGAATGAGGAGTAATTTGAAGGGGTTATCCATTTATAAAATGTTATGTATCCTAGATACACAGCTTCAGAAGGTGAATCATTATTAAGTCTGGATGCCATGCCCGATAAGTCACATTTTCACGTAATATTTCAGTGAACTTTTCCATATATATCCAAAATTAGATTTTGGAAATGTAAAATAGGGTTATTGATATCCCCATCTTTGTACTTACCTGCTGTTTTACGGCCACCCTGTCTCCCCTGGCTAGTTCTACTCAGTGCGGTTATTTAAAGCCTGATTGGTTGCTAAAGTGACCCATTGCTCAGTTGCCTGCTCTCTGGCTTGTCCTGAGATTTACAGATTCATGTGAGCCAAAGCTCTCCTTCCTGTCTCACTACACACACACACACACACACAGTAGCAGATTTGGCAGGAGAAGAGATCCTCCGCACATTCTTTGTTATACATCAGACACACTTGTGTGCTCACCATTTATTTTTCTATAATACCCACACACACAACGTATACACCGCAAAAGCATTCTTGGATACACACAGGATCTATTATGCACCTGTTTTCAGCCCATCTCCTCTCACTATCTCTCTCTACCTCACACACAGACTCACTCTCTCTCTCACTTTCACAGCTAGAGTCACACATTAGGCTGTATTCACTGGCCAGTCTGACAGCTGAGCTCTTTGATGCAGAAAGAGAAGAGTGTATCTCTAAGGTAATATTGCACTCTGCTGCCAAAAGGGGAAAAAAAAGAGAATGGTTTTGGACATCCAAACTCAATCGTTTTCACACCAGCTGAAGGTCAGCTTTGAGGACAGAGATGATAGGTATTTTGTGTGTAGCGTGAAAGTGTCAGTTGGTCATTTTGTGAATCTGAAACGCTGTGATCCTCAAACTGCGAAAGCGTATTATATTTGTCTCGCTCCGATGTCAAGTACGTACCATATGCAGTTATTCAACTTAGGGTGGGGGATGGAAATAAAGCAGCATACTGGCCTATACAGGGTATACAAAATAAACAAGCATTTCATAAAAAGTGAATTTTTGAAGCTTATCTTGGATGCGTTCAATATAATAAAAGTCGATGAGGAAATGAGTAACGCAGCATTAAAGGGTTAATTCACCCAAAAATGATCCCATAATTTACTCACCCTCAAGCCATCCTAGGTGTAGGCTATATGACTTTCTTCTTTCAGCCAAACACAATCAGAGTTATATTAAAAAATATCCTGGCTCTTTCAAGATTTATAATGGGAGTGAATAGTACCTGATATTTTGAAGCCCAAAAAAAGATATGGCTTTATGGCTCCAGGGAATGATGCGTTTTTGAAATAAAAGTATCCATATTTATAACTTTATAAACTAGAATCACTAGATTCCAGTAGCGGCCGTACTCGAGTCTAGTTCCGGCGGAAGAGTGACCTCTGACCCCACGTATGACGTATGATGTAGAATTAGCGTAAGTTTAGGTGAAATTAGACCCCTCTCGCGGTTCAAACAAATACGCTGGGCAACAAACTCAAGCTCCTTCAACATTTCTTTTAGACTTCCAATTTGTGACCGGTGCTGTGTTCTGCTCTATCCTCTACGCTTCCACGTATGTCATGCGTCAGGTCAGAGGTCACTCTTCGACCAGAACTAGACTTGCATATATAAAGTTATAAATATTGATATTTTTCTTACAAAAACGCATCGCTTTTCCTCAGAAGGCCTTTATTAACCCTCTGGAACCGTAAGGATTACTTATAATGGAGGGATGCATTTTTTGGGGGGGGGTTTCAAAATCTCAGGTATATTCACTCCGATTATAAAGCTTGTAAGAGCGAGGATATATATATATATATATATATATATATATTTTTTAAATATAACTCTGATTGTGTTTGGCTGAGAGAAGAAATTAATATACAACTAGGATCATTTTTGTGTGAACTAACCCTTAAAGTGTGTAATCAAATATATTATAACCAGTTTTGTCAGAATAATTGAATTAGTGAGTTAATCTTGAGAACTGTCTAATTGGTGATTCAGCAACTGATTCATTTAAAAAGATGGTAACACTATTTTGAAATCCCTTTAGACATTTTACTAACTATAAGTAACTTTACAACTACATGTCAACTACCAGTCGTATTATTAGACTGTCTGCTCAATATCTGATAACACTTTATTTTGATAGTCCCTCAACAGACATTCTACTGACTATAAGTAACTTTTCAAGTACGTCAACTTGAATTCTACTAACAATAACCTAACAGTCTACTATCACTCTGAGAGTTAGTTGACATGTAGTAGCAAATTAATGAGAATTATTTGACATGTAGATGCAAAGTTACTTATAGTTAGTAGACTTATAATCCTTTAAGTAATACTCAAATGAGAATTAGTTGCATGTAGTAGCAAAGTTGCTTATATAGTAGAATGTCTAAAGTATACTATTGAAATAAAGTGTAACCAAAAAGTTAATGCTCGAATTAAGCATCTGTTTCCGAAGAAGCAAAAAAGTGAGGAATGAGGGGTGACTTTGAGGTTATTTTTGGGGTGAACTATCCCTTTAAAATGGGAAGTATTACGGGTATATTTTTAAATTTCCTAGATAAACTTTTTATACAAAAATTTTCACAGAGGTAATACATGAGTCGTGAAAGTCTGCAGGCACACAGATAGAATTTCCACGTCTGGAAAGATAATGAGAGGAACTTTATGTGCATGTACACACAAACACTTCCTTCTGTTTATGGAGTCACTTTAGTCTAGCATGTCTTTGATTTTGGTTTGCTCACATCACTTGTCAAATTAATGTCAGATAAAACAGCAAGGGTTCAACTATCTGTCTTGCTGTTTAAAAAGCCAAATTTTACTCAAATTTGGTGTGTGATGATTGTTCAGTTTCAATCCTCATTGTATATAATCTCAAGTGATTTTGCCAGATTTCAAAAGTGATTTGCACAATTCTGCTAAATGATATGTTGCATATATATAGTATATCGTAGATGTGCAGTGATTGTCAAGACAATGACGAAGTTTAAAATGCAGAGCTGGAGCAAGGACAGACTGAGAAGTGGTCACCATTTTACCCACAATAATATCAATTGTAAAAAAATAAAATAAAATTAAAAAATAGATTTTATTTTTTTTAATTACATGCTCACTTAATGATAAAACCATTTGGACTCCCAGACTTCTGTGATTCACATTACTAAGCAAAATAACTCACAACCTTTAGCTTAGAGAACTTGAATAAGAGGGTTTCAAACGGGATATGCCCATAAATAATCTTTGGCTAATGCTTCACCAAACAGCTTTTCTCAACCTCGTTCAGCTCTCCGTACTCTGAGGACCAATTTCCCTCCGCATCGATCGATGGTCAATTCCAGCTGGCGTGAGAAGCATCTCTTATTCCCTATGGATTTTCACGTCATCCCGATGACGAACTGCAAATAGTCAGTCGCCAATCATGTCCCACTTTTCCGCTTACCTTAGCCTGTCAGGGTGCTTCTGGCCTGGGGTGGCAACGTACAGATGGAATGAGGAAGTGGCCCGCATGTGTTTCTGCAGGAGAGGAGGTTGCTGGCACTACATGTGCTCTTCACAACCCTAAAACATTTGGTTAACCTGTGTGTGAGTTAAGGACTATTCACCCTAAAATTTAAATCATGTTGCTCTATTCCACTATGAATATGGTTCACTATGGTTTCATGTTGCGCAAGAGAGGCAGTGCCGCCTCAAAAAAAAATAGATGAGAAAATAATTCACAGTACAATATAAAACACAATTATTACAAAATATACCATTAAAATCGTATGAATCACTATTTTTTCTAAAATTACACTGTCCAACTGCAACACCTGCGGTTAACGTTACAGTAGTGAACATATTTTTTTTGTGTTAAATGATGAGAGAACTTGACGAGAAATAGACTTTGTTTTAATAAATAGAACATAGAACACTTTATTTGCATGATCCCTTTTGAACATTGTTTACTAATAATAGCATTGCACCTGTTTCAAATAACTCTCATTAGAGTATTAGTAGACTGTCTGCTTAATATCTGCTAACTCTTTATTGTGATGCTCCTCCAAAAGACAGTATACTGACTATAAGTTACTTTGCCTCCTCATTTCAGAACATCACTGCTCAATATCATCCTTCAAAACATCTTATTTTGGGTTTCTCTGAAGAAATACAAGTCATTTGGCTTTGGAAAATTATGAGGGCGAGTGATTGATGACACAATGTTCGTTTCTAACTCAACTATTCCTTTTAGCTCTGGCTGTGGAGGAAAGACAGGAAGTGAAAAGACTTGTGTGGAACGGAGGCCTGAGAAGACAGGAAGATACATGGAAAATTCTTTTGAATATTCCGGCAGCATTGAGTGAAATTGTTCAGGGTGTTGGCTATGCTCCTAAAACTTGATTGACATGTTCCTCACAGAACTTCAGGTTCACTCCTCAATGAACTGAGCTGATTATGCTAATAAGACTTCATGAATAGAATGAAGCTTCACTCCTCATCCAGCAGCAGTCTAGCTTACGCGCTGCAGTGTGTTAGCACCTAATGCTGCTATGTGACCTGCGCTTGAATTAGCAGATCTGGGATCTGTCAGCTGCTGTATCTGACAGGCTATTGTCTGGCTGTCTGTTTCTTAAGCCTCAATACTTGTATTTGCACCATGGTTATGCTGCTCTCGCTGTGCAGACCTGCCAGACATTCTGTTGCCCGTATTCTGCTTCTAGCTTAACCACATGCCCTTTTTACTTCTCTACACATAGAATGGAAGATACACTATTAAAACTCTGAAATTAGTCTCCCCTTACAGTATTTGAAGTATACTGAAGTATTTCAAGTTAATTTTTAAGTATTTTTAAGTATCATATACTATAAGTACACTTGTAAGTGGACTGTTTCGATACTACTTGGGACTAATTGGCCCACTTTTTGGTATATAAAAGTATACTTTTAAGTTTACTAATAAACTTTGGGACACGACTAATTTACAACTGTAACGAAGAGGCTGAGTCGTACGGATCCATTCGCAGTAACTTTATTAAACAGAAAAGCACACAGAGAGAAAACAGGCAAAGATCAGGGAACCAGGAAAACCAGGGATACTTGGAAATGTCTGCAGGGCAAAACAAGACTTCCCCAAGGACACAGGGATAACTCAGACTTAAGACAGGTGCGCTAAACAAGATAATAAAACACAGGTGCATAAAATCAACCATAATCAGTTCAGGGTGAAACATAACAGAAATAATAAACTAGGAAGGAGTGCCCCCCAGAGGCTCAAGCGGGCACTCCAGCCGCAGATCATCACATAGCCCCCCCTCAAAGGAGCGGCTTCCAGACGCTCCTAAGAGCTCCGGGGGGAGGTCACCGGGGGCTGGGATGGAGGGCCAGGCCCGTGCAGGGGAACGGGACCAGGAAGTAGCCCAGGCGGGCCTGGGCCGCAGAGCTTGGGCGGACCAGACTCGGCCGGTGACCAGGGCGGAGCAGGACGAGACGAAGGCCAGGGCGGAGCAGGACGAGACGAAGGCCAGGGTGGAGCCCCCTCAGGCTTCCCTGGGTGTGAAGACCTCTCGGGCAGCCATGGCAGAGAAGACCCCTCGGGAGACCATAGCAACACAACATTCATGGTCCCCTCGTGGAGCCTACTGCCCCCCCCCCCCCAAAAAAAAATACTTGGAGGAACCTACGGGGACATGGGCTGGAACAAGAACCGGTTCAGGAACTGACAAGGGCTCTGGGACTGACAAGGGCTCTGGGACTGACAAGGGCTCTGGGACTGTATGTTCGTGAAGAACAAGATTGTCAAGGCTGTCGTGAAACTCTGGCTTGTCGTGGCTGACGTGAAGCTCTGGGACAGTCTCATGGAGCTTGAGAGACGGGGCCGGCAGGGCGAGGAGTCTGGGTACGCTCACCGGAGCCTGGCGAGCCGAACGAGTCCTCCTCCTTCTCCTGCGGCGGCGCGTCACAGGGCTTGATTCACTCGAAGCACTTGACTCGGCTCTTGATTCACCGGACGATGCACTTGATTCACTGGACGATGCACTTGATTCACTGGACGATGCACTTGATTCACTGGACGATGCATTTGATTCACTGGAAGATGCACTTGATTCACTGGAAGATGCACTTGACTCGGCGCTTGACTCACTTGGCTCGGTACTTGGCACGCTCGACTCGGGATTCGGTTCACTTGACTCGGGATTCGGTTCACTTGACTCACTGGACTCGGCAGGGCTCACGTGAGGCGCAGGCTTGGCGGAGCACGCGTGAAGCGCTGATTCACCGGGAGACACTTGATGCGTGGACTCAGTGGGTACCTTGTAAAATGGCAAATCGTCGGGTCTCTTGTGAAGCAAAAGTTCCAAAAAACCAACAGTAAAAGCCGAACCGCTCATGGAAAGGGCCAGGTCAATATATTGGGTCAAAGTGCAGTCAGGTTCAGGGTGGGGCATCTTTGAGCGAAGCGGTTCGGACAACCCTCCGCGGAAAAAGATCTTTAAACATACGGTGGTCATTCTCGTGAAACGTGCGAGTTCAACAAACTCCTCGACATACCACTCAATCGAACGACCCTCTTGACGTAGACACATGATCTCAGCTCCAGTATCCGTGTCGTACTTCACTGGGCGAGCTTGACGTGGAACCCGGATCGGTTCAGGGCTGACAACAGTGGAGACGGGTTGAGTGCGTGATGGTCCCGGTGTGGAGAAATGAAGACCGCGAACCATCTTAGCCAACCTCTCCAACAACGAGGTGAGTTGATTCAGTTGAACCTGCTGTACAGCGCTCAGATCTGCATTGGCTGACTGGGAGGCATACAAGGCTGCTGGATCCTGTTGGGGCGAAGTCTTCTGTAACGAAGAGGCTGAGTCGTGCGGATCCATTCGCAGTAACTTTATTAAACAGAAAAGCACACAGAGAGAAAACAGGCAAAGATCAGGGAACCAGGAAAACCAGGGATACTTGGAAATGTCTGCAGGGCAAAACAAGACTTCCCCAAGGACACAGGGATAACTCAGGCTTAAGACAGGTGTGCTAAACAAGATAATAAAACACAGGTGCATAAAATCAGATCAGATCATCACAACAACTAAGTTTTTCGTTTGTACTGCAAATATACTACAATTGCACTGATAGGTATATTGATATTTACTAGTCAAATACTTGTAGCCCCTTTTTTTAGTTTATGAAAGAAGTATGAAAGAAGTGAACTACACTTTGAAGTATAAACTCAGTGAACTACCAGTGGAGACTTAAAATTTACTGTTTAAAGTTATTTTTTTGTATTATTTTTATAATTTTCATAATAATTTAATGTAATGTAAATATATTATATTTTGTGAAGTCAGAGTACCGTATGTTTGTACATGTGTGTAAGCAGAGAAAGAGGGAGAGGAGCTGGGAGTAAGATAAACATCGAAGTATGTGTGCAATGTAACATAATCCACTGATGATGATGCTTCAAATGTGTACAGTTGGCATATTCTTTACAAGGAAAGGAATGCTTTGACTGATGCAAATGTACTGCAAATGTATACACTGAGGGATAGTTTCTTAATATGGAAAGTGGATTGTGCCATGTGTAAGCATACGTATGTACGTGCCTATTTAAACAAAAGCAACATGTTTTTCCTTTCAAGGAAGTAAATCCCTCAGTGGTGTATATAAGCTCAATCTTACTGTACTACGACATAGAAACCCAGGAACACAATTCGTGTATTGCACGAATACAACATCTTCTCAAGTTTCCCTCCTATGCTGACACGTGTGAAGAATAAATATTTTTCTTGGCAAGATAACTGGTGTCCGGTCCCATGAATCAAATAACAACGGGGAAAGGGCTTAATTCCAAGTCTACAACCAGCTTATTAGATTAAATACCGAAAGTATACTTGTACGTTTTCTTTAAGTGAACATAACATCATACGTATAGTTTACTATTTATATATTATTTTTGCACTTTAAGTATATATGTTCCTATATTTTTTTTATATTTTATAATATACATTTATCCATTTTAAAAACATTTCATTCTAGCTTCATGCATTCATTTTTATCAACTCTTGAATGTGGGTAAGTTTCATTAAAAAAGCAAAAAACTGAGAAATTTGCATTTTTGTCAAAGACTGTGTCCGTATACAGTTCAGTTCAATTCAATTTAATTCAGAACTGACATATGATGTTTCCTTCACTGTTAAAAACACATTTTATAAATCAGTATTTGTGCAAGTAAATATATAATAACAGGATAAAACAGTGAATATGTGCTTAAAGCTTGTATAAAAATGTTCTGGCACATGTTTTCAGATAATGTATATACATTTTTTTTCCCATTGAGTTTGTAATTGGCAAATTGTTGTTGTTTTTTTTTGTTCTTGTTCTCTGCAACTTTATTAAAATATAAACATATAATAACTCTTTGCATGTTTGATTATTTTATTACAATTTTTAAATATTTAATTCTTTAATTAATTTCCCTGTTGTGACTTACTTTCAAGAGACATGGGTTTAAAAAAAAAACTGAATCAAGAGGACTTGATTCTATCATAAGTTGTTGATTGGAATGGAGGCAGATCTAATGCCTCCATTCCAATCTAAAAAAAAAAATAAGGCAGGGTTAAAACAGACGTATTTATTGCAGAAGGATGGCATACATTACCAGAGTGGAATGTGTTGTTTCACCAGAAAATTGAGTTAATTTAATTAAAAATGATGAGGTCAAAACTATTTAAAAAAATGTAACATATGCATGGGATGAATCATTTACAACAAGATTAATACAATCCATTTAGAGTATAGATAAGGTGAATTTTCATTACATGCAACTTTAGAATGTATTTTAAAACATTGTATTTTGTTTTAGGGAGGTAACATCCCTGTAACATCTTTTTCTAAAGATGTCACTGAGAGAGAAAACATCTTATTTTTAATAAGACATATCTTATTTTATCTTATACTTAATATTGTAATCACATTCCCCCTTCTTTAAAAAGAAACATAGGAAAACAGTGGCCCATATATAATGTTGAAGACCAATGTTGGCTTTGCATGCCTGCTTGTAAGGAACTTTCTGGATCCTAAAATTACACACAACACTTTAAAGTCTTTTGGATTTTGCAGTCTACATGAAGCGTGCGATTTAGAGACAGGACCTCACATTACACATTATAAGTGTAGTTTGAGTAGCTAGTTTCTCAGAGTAAAAAGCTGCTTTGTTTTCACAGTATAAAGTAGTAGAAATAAAATGTTTTTACAATAAACAATGCAAGTCAAAGTAATAACAATGTGTGTGTGTGCGTGCGTGCGTGCGTGCGTGCGTGCGTGCGTGCGTGCGTGCGTGCGTGCGTGCGTGCGTGTGTGTGTGTGTGTGTGTGTGTGTGTGTTGGGTGGCTTCTACAGCTGTTGTACTCTGGGTCGCCGTAAGTGACTATCTAACAGCTCCAGTCACAAGAATGAGAACATCTGCTTCACTGAAAACAAATCATCATTAAATGAAGGCCTTGAAGTAAAAGCATCCGCTTCTCAACAGAATCATCTCAGCAATTTGTCCAATGATGCACCACAGTGTGGGCCCACATTAATTAACTAGAAAGCAAAATGAAGCAACTAGCCAATCTGTCAACAGCGTGCACTTTTTCCCAGTTATCGGAGTGTTACTGTGTGTCGTGTTGGGTTTTGCAATACCCTTGAACAAGATCCTACAGCATGATATGAGTGAAACAGCAGTGTTAACCTTAATTACATCTAAAACTATAAAAAAAATGTCCATTGAAAGAAAGTTGAAATAAAATAGAATATAAATGTTACATAAATTAAACTTACAAAGTAACATAATTAAAACTAAAACTGAAATAAACAAATAATGCTATTCATTGAAATGACAAAAGCACATAGCAAAATCACACAAACTTAAACTCAAATTAAACCTGAAATATAAAAATCAAATACAAAACATCAAAGAAAATTATAGTAATATACAGTATAAATACTAAAATAACATTGCAGTGAACACTGCATTTTTTTATAGTCACTTAATATTAAACATAAAACTGTAACAACTGCATGAATACTTGCATTGCACTTAAACTAGGACACGGCCTACTTGGGTAAGGTATAGTTTTTTTTCTCTTTCTGGGACAGACGGTGGGACTGTTCTACTCTTGACAGGATCTACATGTTTGGATATCTCCAGTGAGGTTTTGCCCTCCAGTAAATTTACTGAGAACCCTAGTGAAAAAAAGTATACCAAAATGTTTATTTCATCGTAAGTATATACTGAAAATCCATTAACATATTTACTGACAATAGCTGTCATTTCACCGTCTAGGTTAACTACAGACCCGATATAGTCCGGCTATGAGTAACACACTTCTAGCCAAAATAACCTTGAATTTGGTTATTACCAAAATAACTTGCGAGATGTATGATATTCCATCATGTAAGCAAAGTCAACAGTGATTACAAGGTGTTTTGTTTCATTTAATTTAATCTAATTGATGACTAGTCTAATCTTGGGCTATGGTTAGACATCAATAAAATGTTCACACTGACAGCACAAATTTTGCCTTGTTTTAGCCTAGACGTCTGGGCTGTGTTTGGAAGGCTATATTAGACGTCTTTTAAATGCAAAATTGCTTGCTGGGAAACTTACTGATATAAATATTATACTTAAAAATGATTTGGAGTAGCTTACTTCTTTATTGTACAATGCACATTTCTTAACATTAAGCCTAAAATGTGTTTTGATAACACTATTAGTAAGGATAGTATGATCACTATATAATATCAGTCTTTAAATGCAAGATATTTAAAGTGTTTTTAAAGTTTAAATCATACAAGTGGAGATGGACCTCTCATAAGGAAATAATGGAAAAAATGAGACTTTCAGACAGAACGATAATAAGCCTGCTGCATCATAAACCACCCATTTCTATATGTGATGGCTATTACATTGAAGTCAGAGTTTGATATAGAACGGTCAAGCTCTTGTTGTCCTTTTCAACTGTGTCTTTGTAATGAGAGCACCCCCACTGATGATGTCAGCACTTGTGCCGTGAGCGAATTTGCATTCAATCCCTCGAGCTCTCGGTGGCAGTGACTGAGAAGATTTATGCCCAACAAGTGGATACATCACTGTCATCATGTAATCATAATAAACACTGTGGCCCATCCCAGGTGATACCTCGCTTTGAATTTAGAGTACGGGAGAGGACCCACATTTATAATCATCTTGGAAGTCATATATAAGCATTCATCTTAACATCATACAGTCAAAATATGTAGGCACCCTGTCACCTGAAAGCTAACGTATTGATTTATGTGCAGAAAACTAACCTGGAACACAGATTATGTAAAAACACAGTGAGTGAATGACAGCTATGGGGGCTCTGTCAAAATTTTGAAATTAAACCTTTTTTTTCCAGCATGTTTTCCAATTTGTCCTCAAAAGAAAGCTGTCTCTTTTGCTCTCTCTTCCCTGTCTTTAAGTTTAATGATCAGAATCCACATTTGTAAACTACATTAGCTTTATATATACTTGAATATCCATGTCTGGAATACAAAACAGACTCGGCCCACATCCCACAAACTTTATTTTCTGTGAATTAGACTTTTTGAGTTGTAACTGGATTTTAGGGTTTAAGTTGCTATTCTAATGAAGGGTATCTCTTTAAAGCTGTGGTGTGATGAAAGAACAGTGTGCGGGTGTGAGGTGACTTTGGCACATTACTCTAAACCTTCATTTTGAATTTGAATTTACTAGAGAAGTGCCTGTTGTGTTACAATAAATGTTTAATGATGCATTAGTGACAGATGAAACAGGAAAGCCTATCGCATTCTTGAAAAGCACATTTGGGGAGAAATGTTTTGCATTGCTTTGGGAAAAAAAGATATGTTAACCACGAAAGCCTCACCTTTGCTTTGAGATCAAGTAAATCCTTATAATGCACAAGAAATGGTAATATAATTTAGTGTGAGTACTTAAAGGGAAATTTAATGGATTCTTGAAGGAAACTTCTGCCGAGTTCATGGCATGCCATGTCATAATTACCATAATTTTGAGATGACTACTTGACATTCTACTCGGAGGTGTTTATGTCTTCGGATTGGGAATTATGCATTTCTATGGCAACACTATCAACACCTAAATGAATCTGCAGCGGTTAGGTGGTACAACGGTCATGTGGTACAAGTAGGAATTCTCTGAATGTTATCGGGTTACAAATTGTAATTCAGAGTTCTATGAGGACGTGAATCATTTTTTTTTCCCTTCCCCCTTTTCCCATTGTGAGTATTTGCAGTACATTTCAGTATTTGGTTGTGTAGTGATTATTTGCAGCACATGTAAACTAATGAAGATGGTTTTTTTCTTAATTTGCTTGTGTATTTTCTATTTGCATGTGTTTACTCCAGTTGCAGTGCGTTGAGCTTTGTGCTATTTGCAGCGTGTTTCTGTATTTGGTTGCGTTGTGAGAATTCACAGTGCATATCTGTATTTGGTTGTGTTGTGAGAATTTGCAGCGCGTTTCTGTTTGGTTGCATTGTGAGTATTTCCAACACGTTTCTGTATTTGATTGCAATAAACTGATGATGTTTTCTTAAAGCAAAACCAAGTAACTTTTCCTCTGTGGTCGCCCTACAGGTTGGAAGTGGAATTGTCCATTACCGCTGTCATAAATAATTTAGCCTACCGCAGCCTGCTGTCGCACGCACGCTCGTTGTTTATCCAGCACCGGCTTTGGAATGAACGGTGTCCACAGACAAGGTAGAGTATGTTGCATGATTTCATGAAAGTATGATGTATTGCGACATCAGAAACGAAGAAAAACAAAATAATGACTATTGTAACGCTTGACGTAAAGCAAGTCAAATTTGAAGTTTTCTTATGTCTCATTAGAACTACAGAAACTCGACCCGATCTGGCAATCTTACATAGCTTGGTTATAGCAGATATAGGACGGCAAAGCGGTGGCATAAGTGCCTTTCAGCCTGTTACGACTTCTTGAACCACTGAAACGATTTTGGAAACATTATTTTAAGGTAAAAAATCTTACTTAGTGTTGCTTTAAAGGTGCTATATGTATTTTTTAGCGGCCTCTATCGGTGATGTTTCAGATTGCAACCAATTTTTACAAGAGCGCTCGTGCTCTTGCACGTGCTCGAACACAAGAGCGAGCACTCATGGTACGGCCACACTGAGACTTTCAACACACCGGAGAAAGCATCACACAACATGCTGGAAACTCATGTAAACTCCCACTGCAACGTTACAATAATAGGCTACTTTTATCAGCTTGACGTTGAACTAATCCTCCATGCTCGTACCATGATAACGTTACATTGACTGCATTTAGCCGACATGTGGTGTTAGCATAAGGCATTTCACTAACTATTCGTGTATCTTTCACAATCAGCAATGTCAACATAGGTGAATGTATAATATGATAACGAAAACGGTTAGTGAACTAGACTGAACAATTTCAGTGTAACAGTAAGATCGTAGGAAGTAACTTTACTTTACTGAACATGTCTGAAAATTATAAACAATATAATAGTAGTGGGATGAGTGACGTTAGACAGTAGATCTAGTACATAAAATAAAAGTTACATCCTAAAGCACCTACTTTTTGTTATCCTGGAACAGTCTTTTGTATTCATTTCATGTCTCATGTATGTTGTAGTTTACCTTGCCATTTCATTACAGTTTACCATTATTTATTTCAGCATATCTGAAAACTTGTAATTTATCACAATAAAAATAGCGGAGGTCTCTCCATAATTCAAACGCTCTGCCGATGTTGATCCGTGTTTTCGTCCTAAGTCGATCCGATTCACGTTTGGCCTGACGAGCTTCAGCAGATACATTTTTGTTTTGTTTTGTTTTTTATATTTATGTGGAGTTTGTGTTGGAGTGTGTGTTGTGCTGGAGGCAGGTCGTTTTTTGGTGTTATCAGACTCCATGTCGTTAGCTGCAGTGCCGTCGCATAGACTGTATATAAACAGGAGAGCGCTCGGGAGCGCGCATGCACGTCACATCCGATGGATTTCGCAGAAAATCCGACCCAGAGACTTCACATAGAAATAGGAATACTGGCCTTCAGAGGTAATAGCAGAACCCGACAAGTGGATCATTGTAATGTGTGATTACAACCCCTTCACACACAGGCAATAAAAATAGGATTCATTTTAGAAGAAAAGTTACATTTAGCACCTTTAATTTGCTGGTGTTTTTTTCAGTTTGCATGTGTTTTCTTCTTCAGTTGCAGCACGTTGAGCTCTCTCAGCCACCATAGTATTTGCTCTCTATGCAATGCTTAAAAAGTCCAGTTTCTCATTAAGGTGAATACTTAACAAGTGAGCCTCTGATGATGAGGAAATCTGAACATTCAGGCTGTGCTGTCATACTGATGGGCTAATAATCCTGTTCTTACCTTTATAAAAATTGTAAGGAAAAAAAAATCTATTTATACTACAAAGGTTTAATGGATGTGAACCTCCACACTCACCAGTGGTCTAGAATCCAACATGATTCAAATAAAAGAATTAAACTGAATTTTATACACCTACTAAAAGGGCCTGTAAATTTTAAAGGATGATTCAACAATTTGTTATTTCAGAATAAACAATGTATACAGACACAGACTACTGAGTCAAATATGCGCTTGTTGTTACTCTACAATATACAATGCAAATAATACATTATAATATCAATCATATTAATAGTAAATTACTTGTAATGTAAACCATGTGGAATGCCCTTATAATAATAATAATAATAATAAATATTAATTTATTATTATTACTGTTGTAGCATCTGGACCAATCAGACACACACAAAGTATTCATTATATTTAATGAATAATCCAGCAAACTCACTCTCCCAACAAAGGTCTTTAAACTTCCCCCAAAACACAGTGGCAGAACCCGGTGTCCTGTAACAGGACACATTAAGACTGATAAGACTTTTTACGACTCCAAAAGGAATTTGCAGAGAGTTGTGACTCTCACTTAATTATTGCTAAGAAGGAAAAATAAACCCTTTTAATACTATATATTCTATCTATAACCACTTGAGAAATTTATAAACATGTATCTAATTTTCCCATCTCATGATTTTCCTTTTATGTGGTTTGGCCTATGTATTCATTCTCTCTTTTAAACTCTTTTGGATTAATGTTTCAGACTTGCATACTATGGTTAACCAAAATCATATGTGTGGCATGTTTAGTCTCTATAAACTCCAATCTTTGTCCCCCATTTGTTAATTTACATCAAATTTTGCTAACTTGGTGACGCATTAGTATTATAAGAATCTTGAAGATTCTTTTGTTAAACACCCAATCAAATTACATGTTCAAAGGTCTGATTGAACAAAAGGTCGTAAAGAAATTCCCTCCAAAGGGAACAACTTCTTATTGGCTCAGAACCCTCCAGAGCAGGGATGGGCAACATCGGTCCTGGAGGGCCACTGTCCTACAGAGTTTAGCTCCAACCCTGAAAAAATCACCTGCCTGTAACTTTCTAGTAATCCTGAAGACCTTGATTCAGTAATTCAGACCTTGTTCAGGTGTATTTGATTAGGGTTGAAGCTAAACTCTGTAGGACAATGGCCCTCCAGGACTGAAGTTGCCCATCCCTGCTCCAGAGGGTGTGACATCTTCACGCTTTAAAAATCACTGATCACAAGATCACGCCTCTTACTCTCTTAGTTTCTTAGTCCCTTGGTCCCTTTCTGAAATCCTGATGTGAAGATGATGCTGAACTAGAAGTTCCCTTTCGAGGGAACTCGCGATGCGTCAACGACGCTTTGGGAACGCCCCCAGCGTGAATGCGTCTGAGCATCAATGTCAACTAGTCCAATGGAAAGAATGAGCGTCACGGGCGGGTGACGTCATGACCAGGAAGGGATAAAAGCACATCCGGTGCAAACCGGCATTAGCTTCTGTGTCTCAGCAAGCGATCTGTGTTACTCTGTCTCTGTCTATTTATTGTTGTCTGTTGCATATATATTGGAAAGAGTTATGGCGAAACAAATGTACAAACAGTGTGCTTCTCCCTGCCCGCGTTATTTAACGGGTGGGGACACACACAAGCTTTGTGTCGTTTGTTTGGGAGTGGAGCATGCGGTCTCAGCCTTCGAGGGGGCTGAGTGCCAGCATTGTGAGATGCTTCCGCTTCGCATGCTCCGCTCTCGCCTGTCACTCTTTGACGAGAGTGGTCCGGTTCGCGATCCTCAGGGTGCAGGACCCGCTGTTGCCGAGGCAGCACGGAGAATGCATCACTGGGGATCGCAAAAGGATCTTTCGGAGGGGTTGGAGACGGGTCCGAGGGCCTTTTCTCCTTCCTTACCCGGAGGATCCAGTGCTCTCCCCCCGGTGTCGAAAGCCCGCTCTGCGGCTTCTTCCGCCCGGAGAGAGAGCCCTCCATTACTTCATTGCTCTTCCTCTGAGGTTGATATGATGAGTATGGAAAGTGTAAGCACACACACTGGGGAAAGAGATTCACCACCTGTTTCCCCAGCATATGAGGAGCTGGTGGATGTGATGTCTAGGGCTGTAGAAAAATTTAATATTGAATGGCCAGCTGAGAAAAGGGGCGCTCGTCCCAAAAGTAAATTAGACGAGCGTTTCCTTTCTTCAACTACATCATCTCCACCACGGGGCCTTCCCTTTTTTCCCAATCTCCATAACGAGTTATCTAGATCATGGGATAAGCCGTACTCGTCACGACTTTTCAGCCCTCAGGTTAATTTATATTCAGGTATAAGAGGGCTGAAAGAGTACAGATATGAGGCGATGCCCCAGGCTGAACAGACGCTCGCGAGCTATCTGTCACCTGGCCCAGCATCGTCTCTGAAGGCCTCAGCTTTGCCCACTAGACCGCTTAAAGCAACTTCGGTTTTAGTGGGCAAAGCGTATACGGCAGCAGGTCAGGCTGGAGCATGTCTGCACACTATGGCAGTGCTCCAGGCTTACCAGGCTGACCTGCTGGGGGATCTGGATAGGAGTGAGGGAGTTGGTCCTGACGAGGTTCGAGAGCTTCGTCGGGCCACCGATCTGTCTCTCAGAGCTACAAAGGAGACCGCTAGAGCAATTGGGCGGTCTATGGCAGCCCTTGTAGCTACTGAGAGACACCTTTGGTTAAATCTGGCTGAAATAAAAGAAAAAGTCCGGGCTTTTTTATTGGATGCTCCTCTTGAGCCTTCTGGTCTCTTTGGCGACGCAGTCAATGCGGTCGTCGAGAGATTTCAAGAGTCGAAGAAGCAAGCGGAGGCATTTAAAAAGTTTCTCCCTCGCCTTGTCCAGCCCCCTGGGGCTGCTGGGTGTGAGCAGCCCCAGCCGTCGAGCTCCTCATATCGTGCGCAACAAAAAGAGAGTGTTTCGTCTCGTGCACATAAACACTGGAAACAGGCGCAACACTCTCAGTCGAAGTCTTCTAAGTCGAAGCCGGATCTGAGGACCGTTCTTCAGGCTAAGAAGACTTCGGCTCAAAAAAAGAGGTCCTGACGTCACTGGCCCCGACCGAAGTGGAGCGGTGTACACCTCAGAATACGGTGCCCGTTCCACTTCGGGGTCCTCACGGGACCGTTCTGCCAACCCCGTCACCCTTGGTGCTTCGGGGCGCAGCGGTCTCCAGCGAGTCGCTGATGCTATGCTGCGGCACTGCATCGGTTTCGCGCCCTCTGAGGGGGGTTTTAGAGCAGACAGTTCAGGTAGTTCCTGACATTATGTTTCAGGCTCCAGAACTGGCTGTCTCGTTAACACCAGAGACTAGCCTCGAGAGGCTGGTTCCCTTAGTAGATTTTCTGGCAGCGTGGAAGCTACTGCCAAATATTTCTCGTTGGGTCCTGCAGATTGTAGAGAAAGGATACAGAATCCAGTTCGGTTCTCGTCCTCCTCGCTACAACGGGGTGTTGCTCACAGTAGTGCATCCCGAGCAGGCTTTGGTAATGGAGCAAGAGGTAAAGGCCCTGTTAGCAAAGGAAGCTATAGAACAGGTGTACTCACCCGACAGAGAGTCGGGTTTTTACAGCCGTTATTTCGTTGTTCCCGAAAAAGGATGGAGGGTTGCGTCCCATTTTAGATCTTCGTCTGTTAAATCGTTCATTACAGAAACTTAAGTTCAAGATGCTGACACTCAAACCGATCGTGACTCAAATCAGATCCGAGGACTGGTTTGTCACGATAGATCTGAAGGACGCTTACTTCCATGTCTCCATCCTCCCTTAGCACAGGAATTTCCTAAGGTTTTCATTCGGGGGCAAAGAATACCAGTATCGGGTACTTTCTTTCGGTCTAGCTCTATCACCCCGCACGTTCACGAAATGCATAGATGCAGCTCTAGCCCCGCTCAGGCTGCAGGGCATACGTATTCTGAACTACATCGACGACTGGCTGATTCTAGCGGAATCCGAGCAGTTGGCGGTTCGGCACAGAGGTGTCGTTCTCGCTCATATGCAGATGTTGGGGTTGAGGCTCAATGCCAAGAAGAGTGTTCTTTCTCCAGTACAGAGAACCACTTTCCTTGGTGTGGTATGGGATTCAGTGACGATGCGGGCCACTCTATCGCCCGTTCGTGTAGCTGCTATCCTGACAGCCACAGAAGAGCTAAGGCTAGGCCAGTCATGCACTGTAAAACAGTTCGAGAGACTGTTGGGTCTCTTGGCAGCAGCGTCCAACGTGATACCTTTTGGCCTGCTGTACATGAGACCTTTACAGTGGTGGCTCAGGACCAGAGGGTTCTCTCCGAGGGGAAACCCACTTCGTATAATCAAGATCACGCGGCGGTGTCTCCGCGCCTTGGTTATATGGAGGAAACACTGGTTCTTAACCCAGGGTCCGGTGTTGGGAGCTCTTTGCCATCGAGTTGCGATCTCGACAGATGCTTCCCTCACCGGCTGGGGAGCGGTAATGGAAGGCCGCTCGGTTCAGGGTCTGTGGGGGAGTCATCATCTTTTTTGGCACATAAATTGCCTGGAGATGATGGCTGACTTCAATGCGTTGAGGCAATTCCTCCCAGACCTGAGGGGCCATCATGTGGTCGTCCGTACAGACAACACATCGGTGGTTTCTTATCTGAACCGTCAGGGGGGTCTGCGTTTGCGTCCGCTTTGCAAACTGGCGCACCAGATCCTCCTGTGGTCTCTGGGGAAGGTACTCTCCCTGAGGGCAGTATATTCCTGGGGACCAGAATATTGGAGCAGACATCCTGTCGAGGCAGGAGCTGAGGCCAGGGGACTGGAGACTCCACCCCGAGGCGGTAGAGAAAATTTGGGAGTTTTACGGCCAAGCAGAGGTGGATCTGTTTGCATCTCAGCATACGACGCACTGTCCACTTTGGTTCTCCCTTACTCACCCAGCCCCCCTAGGGCTGGATGCTATGGTGCAGACGTGGCCGAGGCTACGTCTGTACGCATTTCCCCCTGTTGCTCTGCTCCCAGGAGTTCTGGAGCGAGTCCGCCAGTACGGAATAAGCCTAGTGCTAGTAGCACCACGCTGGCCGAGTCGGATCTGGTTTGCGGACCTGATCCATCTCTTAGACCAGTGGTTCTCAAATTTTTTCGGTCATTCCCCACTTTGGACAAGGGGGAATTTTCAAGCCCCACCTGCCCCCATCGCCCCGACACAATGCTAATGAAATACGTAACAAGCTTAAAATGTTCCAATTTATTGAAGTAACAAGTAGTATCAGTATAGTAACAAGTTCATCAAATAACAGCAAGTTCAAAAATAAAGAAAATGAAGTGCATCTGTGTCATAACTTGCATGAAATTCAAAAATAGAGAAAATAAAAGTGCCTCAAAAATAGAAAAGAAATAAAAGTGCCACTTTGCAATCTGTTAAAAAAAGAAAAGAAGAGAAATCCATTTGGCAAGACAGGTCTATTTATCCCTGCATTAGTGACTGCAATGACCCTGTTTTGCATTGCACAATTTCTCAAAGCAGGGTTGCAGGCTTGATACTGCCACTCTCAAATCATGTTCAATGTTCAGAGAAATTTCATGTCTTGTCGTAAGCCACAACATAATGACGTCACATATTTTCCAACCCAGCCCTCAGCTCCCACTTACGCATGAAACAGCTTCCAGCACGCCTGGCCATCGGCGCGAAACATAGGCTACATATCTATGGGCGCAAAAGTTTGTTCCGCTACAATTAATATGTCGATGTCACGTCAATCATTATTTTGGGGGTGGGGAATTCCTGTTACTTGTTGTTGCCCCCGGGGGTGATCGGTCTAATAAGCGGCAACACACAGCTATAAGGACGGTTTGCTCTCACATGCGCTGCATTAATAGTCACACACACACACGCGCGCGCAGTCTCTACTCTAGTGCGCGGTCTTGCTCCAGATTCCGGGAGATTGGATCTCATTTGCGGGCGTCAAGGAGCCGCTATCAATATGCGGGAGACTCCCGGAACTTCCGGGACATTTGGGATGTCTGGATAAAGATATAAAGACATAAAAAGGAAAATTTCCTCCCGTTTGGCGCGCCCCACCTGTTACGTCTCTATTCCCCACCAGTGGGGCGCGCCCCACACTTTGAGAACCGCTGTCTTAGACGGTCCTCCCTTGGAGATCCCGATCAGGAGAGACCTTCTGTCTCAGGCCGGGGGCACAATATTTCACCCCCGACCAGAGATTTGGAACCTGTGGGTTTGGCCTCTGAGGGGGCCCAACTCAAAGAGAGTGGTCTCTCAACTGAGGTTGTTGAGACCATTCTAAGCTCCAGAGCTCCAGCTACTAGGAAACTATATGCGCTTAAATGGAGAGTTTTTTCTGTATGGTGTCACCGACATCAGTGGGATCCGGTTAACTGTTCTGTGAACACAGTAATCGAGTTCCTGCAGGAGCGCTTTACGTCAGGTCTATGTCCTTCCACGCTTAAGGTCTACGTGGCGGCCATTGCGGCTTACCACGCCCTGGTGGGGGGTACATCGTTGGGTCGAGACCCCCTGATTACACGTTTCCTTCGTGGCACATTGAGGCTGAGGCCTGCAACTCGCACTTGGGTGCCAGCTTGGGATTTGGCAATAGTACTAGAAGGCCTGTCTAGGGCTCCATTCGAGCCCTTAGATTCGGTTTCAGAGAAATTTCTTACCCTTAAGACTATCTTTCTGCTAGCTATTTCATCCCTTAAGAGAGTTGGAGACCTTCAGGCCCTTTCGGTTTCCCCCACTTGCCTTGAGTTTGCACCGGGGATGGTCAAGGCATTCTTATATCCGAAACAGGGATACGTCCCTAAGGTGCCGACCTTGATTCCGAGGCCTATTGTGCTGCAGGCTTTCTGTCCTCCTCCTTTTACATCTGCGGACCAGGAAAGGCTAAACCTCTTGTGTCCAGTGCGAGCACTGGATACTTATGTTCATCGGACATCTTCAATGAGGAAGTCCGACCAGTTATTTATTTGCTTTGGATCACCTAAGAAGGGTCTTCCTGCTTCTAAACAGACGGTAAGTAAGTGGATAGTTGAGGCTATTTCACTTGCATACGAGTACTCTGACCAGCCGTTTCCTTTGGCGGTCAGAGCTCACTCTACGAGGGGTATGGAGGCCTCTAAAGCCATACTATTTGGAGTTTCTCTTCAAGACGTTTGTGATGCGGTAGGCTGGTCCTCACCGCTCACATTCGTTAGGTTTTACAGCTTGTACCTGGATGCTGCCCCAGGTTCTCAGGTGCTTAGTAATTAGTTTCAACAGACTGACACTCAGGTACTTGGAATTCTGGCGTTTTGGGTATTCTCATTCCCAAAGCGTCGTTGACGCATCGCGAGTTCCCTCGAAAGGGAACGTCTCAGGTTACGACTGTAACCATAGTTCCCTGAGAAAGGGAACGAGACGATTCGTCACCCTGCCATACTTCCTGCATCCCTGTGATCGGCTTGCTTCGACATTTTTGAAGCTAATGCCGGTTTGCACCGGATGTGCTTTTATCCCTTCCTGGTCATGACGTCACCCGCCCGTGACGCTCATTCTTTCCATTGGACTAGTTGACATTGATGCTCAGGCGCATTCACGCTGGGGGCGTTCCCAAAGCGTCGTTGACGCATCGTCTCGTTCCCTTTCTCAGGGAACTATGGTTACAGTCGTAACCTGAAACGTTTTCTAAGGACCCCCAAGATTGTGCCAGGCTGCGGCCTTGTCTTTCCATTCACCAAAGATCCTCTGACTCACACTGGTTCTCTCTCATCAAGACAACATCAGCAAAGATCCACTGGAGCCTCAACAAATTACATCAGAACAGTTTAATTCAAATGGGCGAGACATGCAAGTATCAAACTTAGTCTCATTATTTGATCCATTAAGTATCCTTACCCATTTTTAAGAAGGGCGTGTTAGAACTAAACTGATGGTTTGCTCAAGGCTGTTGATCTGCTGAATTTAAAACAATGCTATAACTTCTTGCTTTCCTGTATTCTGCTTCAGCTCTCTTTCCCTTGGTAAACTGTATGCATAACTTTATGCATACAGTTAACTTACAGTAACGGACAATAACTTTATCCTAATGCTGTTGTAAAGTCTAAACAATCTGTTATGGTAATTTCTATTATAACTGTAAAGCTGCTTTCCATACTGTTAAAAGCGCTTTATAAATGAAGGTGACTTGACTTGACTTGCATGTATGTGTCACATGGAGAGATTATGGTCTATTTTATTTTATGTGTGTTTTTGTGTGTGTATTTGGCACCGGTTGTTTTCCTTTTTTTTCCTTTGATTTGGTGTTCTTTGTGATTTTGTTTTATTATGCACGCTTTATTTTTGTGACACTTGACCATGATTTAGAGTGTAGGGTAACGCCCCCGTATTTTTCGGGAAGCCCGGATCACAGCTGATTAGCAGATGGACAGCTGTTGGTAATTGCCATGTCAAATCATAGACGGTTCAAAAAAGCGAAGGAACTGAAAACAGGTGTCTGTGACCCGTGAACCCTGTTGTGCAGCTCTGTTCTCCACATTTTATTGCTGGACGGTAATCGCGATTGTTTTTTTATTTCATTGCCCCGACCGTTGCATGGATCATTGTCTGCTCGCGTTGAAGCTGAAGTTTGTTGAAGTGGCGGTCCTGCTGTTAATCCGGTGGCTGCTGGTATCTTCTTCTTTTCACTGCTGTGCTGGACTTTTGCCGTTCTCTGCTGCGCTGGGATTGCTGCCGTTCTCTGCTGTGCTGGGATTGCTGCCGTTCTTTGCTGTACTGGGATTGCTGCCGTTCTCTGCTGTGCTGGGATTGCTGCCGTTCTCTGCTGTGCTGGGATTGCTGCCGTTCTCAGCTGCGCTGGATTGTTGCCGCCCTCTGCTGTGCTACAGATCGCTGCTGTTTTCCGCTGTGCTGCCCAGAGCCCTGCTTCGTCTGTCCTGGGCTTGTGGTGTTGTAGAGCATTGTCCAACAAGACTGGGAGCTAGATTCGTCTACTCCCAGTTTATTGGTGAGTGACGCCCTGTTAAATTGTGTGCCTTGCCTCGTCCGAAATTAAGATCCACGTCTCACCTAAATTGGAGAGTTCCAGTCTGTCTACTGCAGTCATACCGCTATCTATATCGTTTATGCATATTCACGAATTGCAGTGATCTAATTGAGTGTTGCACGATTAATAGCTATCCTAGTGTGGTGTTGTGTTTATGCTGTGTTTATCTACTGTGGAGATACTGGCGGCTCTTTTTTTGTGTGTGTGAGTGTTGTGTTGATGTGCACGAGTGATTGACTGGTGGCCTGCTGTGTAGACGCCACTGTTCGGTGCGAGGCGGACATGGTTAGAGGAACCGCTTACGGACTGTGGGTGCCTAACTACGGACTTCCAGTGGATTTGTGAATGAATTTGTCCGATGTCCTTTTAAGTTTGAGTGAGAGAGTGCGTGAGTGCACGTTGCGCCCTTTCCTTTTATCATTGTAATCAGAAATTGTAATAAATACATTTTTATATTGAAACTGTTGTTTGGGTAATTCTGTTGTGTTGCTCCGACCAAACTAAAAGAACTTGCAAGCAAAAGATAGTTATCTTATTTAATAGAGCCCCAGCTCTTCAATTGGCGTAGTCGGCTACATTGTTTGTATCCCAATTGGCAGTAGTCGGCAGGGTTTGGTTTGGAGCTTCACATACAGGTTATCCGAATTATATAGTTGTTTATAACTTTTAGATATATACATTTTTTTGTTGTTGTTTTGAACATGATGATGATGGCGATTTATGCGGGTGCACCTTGGATCCCTAAATTTAAAGGGGTGGGGGGCGATTCAAAATTTGGTGAGTGGAAAGAAAAAAATCAGAGTTTATTGCAGGCATGGGAGTTTAATGAACAGCAAAAAGTCAGTATGGTGTTGGGGGCATTAACAGATGAAGCTAAGCGGGAGGTTTGTGTTTTGGGGGATACAGACCGTGATACTGTAGCAAAAATTTGGATGTATTTAGACACTCTGTATGGAGATTAGGTCCCTGTGGCAAATTTGAGATTACAATTTTTTAGCGGCACACAAACTGCCAGTGAGAGTTTAAGAGCTTATGTTCTCAGGCTGCGGGAATTGTTCTGTAGACTAAGGAAGTGAGACCCAGATGGCCCTCTTGATGAAAGTCACCTACTAGACCAGCTCTTGATGGGACTCCGTAACGCAGAACTGAGGAGCACCATAAGAACCTATGCACGCCATAACCCAGATGCCACTTTCAACACTGTATTGGAAGAGATCTTGTTGCTGGAATGTGAACAGCGGCCTGGGGCTGGGCATGAAACTGTAGCACAAGCTGTAGGTGATTCCTCTGTTCTTAAATCAGTGACAGGGAAGGATGACTGGGCTGAGACTTTTCGGCGGGAGTGTAACAAGTGTTATTTAGAAACACGCAGGACTACCCTTGTGATACACAAGTAACAGACATCCACAAATCGTATAAAAAGTACAACATTTATTTAGACAGCAGTTCAAAAACTATTCGCATTAATATACACGATCAAAAAGATAAAAACACAATAAATGTTATGTAGCTGGCTGCTTCAGTTCAATGGTTAGAAGTAATACCACAATCTGGCGCCCCTTGTAACCAGTGAATAAACCAAGAGAGGCTATCACACGAATTACCCTAATACGTTGAAGAAAATCGCACCTAATACAGCACACATTCACACGTGAGAAGCACACAGCAAGAGCAGATGATAAGTGTAACAATGTACAGGTGTAAGCACTTTAAAATAAACCCCACACAAGAAGATATATCATTTCTAAAACTACATTAGTTTAATTAATAGTAGCCTCCAAACTAATTCCTTTTGGATGACGCCAGACAGATAATAAAACCTAGCAGTAGCCTACACTCCGAATGGCCAGCAGGGAAATCCGGAACATGTGAATCCTAGACGCGAGACAGAGGAAGGGAAATGAGTTCTACACAAACGCACGTCAGTGCCCACTTGTTCATTCGTGATAAGAATTCACACTTCCCTTAATCAAGAGGAGTAGAGTGCGTTGGTTTATATCGTAGACCTCTCGCTGCCAGGGATCAATCGACAGTCGTCACGGCGTGAAGTCGTGCGTGAATGCTTCGTTGGACTTAGCGCCGATTCGTTGGAGACCGTCAAACTTGTCGCGGTCTTTTTTTTTTTTTTTACTGGACCGCATGTTGTAGCTTTATTGAGTGGATCCGCCAATCGCGCTGCAACGCCGGCTTATCAGCAATATTGGACGCACCTGTAAACAGAGCCTTACCGATACACGTGCACACCTGATAAACATTAACCCACCCTCACAGGTTGCCAACAGTCAATGTTCCCCTCCCGTTACATTTTCCCCCAGTCTTTAATGATGGTCGTCCCGAACATAGTCCTTAAAAGTCGGGTGGCGAATGCCATGGAATGCCTAGATAGTTAGGGCCTGTAGCGTGCGGGTGTCGCGCCACGGGTGGCACGCAGAGGATACCGACGAGAGTCCTGGTTGTGGAGAACCGCATCAGGCTCTAGGGCGGGGTCGTGACTCATTACTGCAAGGGGTAACATCACTGGGTCAAGTTCAGCAAGAGGCAATATTTCTGAGTCAGGCCCAGGGGCTTCATGGGCTAAAGTGGCTGGTGCAGGGGAAAGAGAGGTACTAGCTGCTAGGTCCACTGGCTCGCAACAAAGACTTGGAGGGGCTGCCGGGAGTTGGGGGGCAAGATGGGGCAGAGCTTGTGGATTGAAGGGCCAGTGGTGTTGTCCGAGGATACGCTGGTTGGGGCCCTGGCCCTCTCTCGAACAACCCTCTTCGTTACGGCTGGTCGTTTGTTGACCCCCAGGGTAGAGCCGCAAATTGTTGCGGTGAATGGTTCGAATGGGCCCCTCCTTCGTCTCGGGCCGAATGCTGAAGACTGGTTGACCTTGGCGTGGCTGTGCAACCACTACAAAGGGCGTAGGAAGCCATTGTGGAGCTAGTTTTCCTTTGGCCCTACGGCGAAAGTTCCTTAACAGCACCCTCTCCCCCGGTAACAGTGGCAAGGCTCTGGCATGCCTGTCATAGCTAGATTGATTCCACTGCTGGCGACGTTCGACATTGTTGCGTACGGTGGCATAAGCTTGGAGGAGGGTTTGATGATGGTTCCTCACCCAACCTTCCACATCATCCCGGTATTGTGGCGGTGCGACCTCATGAAGCACATCCACCGGCAGTCTAGCATGACGGCCAAAAAGCACATAATATGGGGTCATCCCAGTGCTTGAGTGAGTTGTATTATTATAGGCTTGCAAAAGAGCAGGCAACTGGCTGGGCCATCGAGCGTGCAAATCTGCATCCATGGTGCTCAGGAGGGATAGGAGGGTACGGTTAAACCGTTCACAGGCTCCATTTCCCTGCGGGTGGTAAGGCGTAGTGCGACTTTTCTTGCAACCATATACTGCACAGAGCTGGTGCATCAGGTCTGACTCAAAAGCCCCCCCCCCCCCCCCCTGGTCACTGAGGATGCGTTCTGGGCAGCCAAAGGGGAGGATGAGTGCCGTCCATAGGGCCTTGGCGGTAGTAGAAGCGGACTGGTCTCTGGTAGGCACTGCCAACGCATAACGGGAGAACAAGTCTGTAATCACAAGTATATACTGGAAAGTGTCAGATGGCCTCCCGAGGGACAGAAAGTCTATTGCCACAATTTCAATTTCAGCAGGTCCCCGAGCCTTCTCTAGCCCGTGAAAGCTCGCCGGTTCGCCCGCCAGCTTCACCAGCTTCACTCAAGTCGCTCACCGACGGACAACGGCCGCCGTCCGCCGTCCACCACCGCTTCCGCCATTAATGATGACGAGATAGCTGCATCTGTAGAGGAGGCCAGCTGCTCTATCCTGGCGTCGGACAGTGAGGATTGGGCGAGCTCTGTGGACCTCCCCCCCTGCCTGCGAGTCGACAGGGAAACGAGCCAGCATCGAATCCGAGCTGATGTGTCTGCTCTCACAGTCCGTGCCGAGCCTCGGCCTTGAGTGGGCGGCGCCCGCGCAGCCCACGCACAACAGACTGGATGGATGTTTCCTGCAAAGGGGCCGCGTACCTCTGTCTCAGCAGCATTCTCCGTGGTGGACGGTGCTAAAGACAGAGGATACCACTCTCTTCCTCCAGTAGAAGAAGCTGTAGCGGCCCATCTTTGCCCGCCATCTGCTGGACGGCGAGCTAAGACGGCGCTACATTCTAAAGCTTGCCGCACTACTTCCGCTATGCACAGCCGCGCTTATACCGCCACTGGGCAGGCTGTATCGGCATTACACTCGATGGCCGTACTGCAGATCTTCCAAGCCGACCTTCTCCGAAAACTGGATGAGGAAGGACCGGAAGCTATCAGCATGCCGGATTTGAGGAGTGCTACAGACCTGGCTCTTCACGCCCCGAAATCCGCTGCACAGGCCATTGGGTGGAACAAGGGCTTCTCTCACCGTTGCTGAGAGACATCTATGGCTGAAATTATCTGAGATGCCGGACTCGGAGCGCTCCGCGTTCCTCGAGGTGCCCATCTCCCCAGCTGGCCTCTTTGGATCATCCGTCAAAGATTTCGCGGACAGATTCGCTAAGGTTCAGAAGACGTCACAGGCTATGAAGCACTTCTTACCAAAGTGCTCTAGCTTCGCAGCAGATCGCCCAAAACAGCCGTCTCCTCGAAGCTCCCAGCCACAGCCTCCGCCCGCCGCCGCTTCACAGCACCGTCAAGCCCAGGATCAGAGACCACGCAAGGAAAACGACGGTATTTAAGTCTCGCCGCGGCCAGACTTCTACCGAAACTTTTCGCTCGTTCAGTTCCAGAAAATGCGACTGTTCCAGTGTATTTTGCAGTAAACAAGCCGGTACCACGGCCCGTTTGCCTGCACACAAATGCCGTTTCCATGGCAACCCAGATAAATCACATAAACAGGGTAATTTCTGGTATTCCGACCACAGCCGATGGTGTTATGAGTGTAATAAAAAGGCCCACAGACCAGTTAGGCCGTGAGACAGAGGGTTGATTGGTACCATTTTGAGGGATTAAACCGCATGGTGATTTTTTGTAGGTATATGACCCTGTATTTGAAAAATGTGTGATAGCATTAGATTTAAGGTAGTTTTTGGTTACGAAGGACGATTTTCAAACATATGTCAAGAAAAAGGATAAATGAATTTATCTTTAAATAAATTTACAATTTTATAAAAAAATTATAAATTTTTATAAATTTTTATAATAAAAAAAATATATATTTTTTTATAATTTTTTTTAATTATAAAAGGATACATTTTTCTCTCTTGTAGTCACTGACCACCTTACCTTGAGGTAGGATGATAAAAGTGTTGATTTCTAATGAAAGCTACCATGGATCGGATGCTATTCCAACACTAGAGATGTGTACCTTCATGAAAATCAAAAAAATAATTTAATCCCTCAAAATGGTACCGGTAGCCCAAATTTGGGGTCCCGTCTCATGGCCTAAGTGTTCATTTCTACACACAAACACAGCCCGCCACAGTACAGGGCTCGCACAAATAAAATCGACTCATGTCGGTTGTGCATTAAATGTAGTGAATGTGCCCACAACCCAGTGCCCACAAACACTACACACTGCATGTCCCACGGTCAGCTCATGCCGACAGTGTTTTCAGTGCAGTAAATGTGCCCGCTGTCCCGCGCCCATATTCACTCACAGACATGTTAAGCCCCACAGGGTTTGCCCCGCTCGCTCTCTCTCAGCAAATTGCCATAATGGAGTCGAGCGCGGCCAGGCTGCCTGCCGTGATCGGCGCGCCCCCCTCCTCAAATGCTGCAAGCACAGCGTTCATGTTACAGCACACTGAAGCTCTCCGGTCGCCACTATGTTGCGGCCAGAGCCCAGATCTCATTCTACCCCTAGCTATTCATGCAAAAGCATGGGCAAAGCTTCCCGGGGTATCAGAATGGGTGCTGAACACTATAAAAAGAGGCTATTCACTGCAGTTTGCTCAACGCCCCCGCCGTTACACGGTGCGAGTCGAAACTACGGTAAAAACCGAAGTAGCTCATCTACTTCGAAACGAAATAGCGAAACTATTGAGCAAAGGGGCAATAGAGCCTTTATCTCAAGCTCAGAGCGAAGGGGCCCTATACAGCAGATATTTTCTGGTACCGAACAAAGACGGGCGTCTCAGACCCATTCTAGATCTAAGACAACTGAACAAAGTGCTTGTGAAACGCCAGTTCAGAATGCTCACAACCAGGAAAATCCTTGCGCAGATTTGCCAAGGGGACTGGTTTATGTCAATAGATCTGAAGGACGCGTATTTCCAAATACAAATAGCATCACGTCACAGGCAATTCTTGAGATTCGCTTTCGAGAGCCAGGCATATCAATACACAGTCATACCGTTCGGCCTGTCCCTAGCACCCCGTACATTTACAATGTGTATGGACGCGGCTCTCGCACCCCTGAAACTTCGGGCATGCGAGTTTTGAACTACTTGGACAATTGGCTGATTCTAGCTCGATCACACTCAGAGCTCATAGAACACAGGACCATATTACTCGAACATCTTGAGAATCTAGGTCAAAGGCCAATCTAAGTCAATTGGGCGAAAAGTTCGCTGTCTCCCAGTCAGAGAATATCTTTTCTGGGCACAGAACTGGACTCGCTGTCTATGACAGCGCGACTGTCGCCAGAGCGCAGACTGAACATTCAGCACATCACGAAATCCTTCCGCTGCGGCACTATAGTCCCGCTCAAAAGGTTTCAAAAAATGCTGGGCCTCATGGCCTCGGCATCATCAGTACTCCAGTTGGGTCTGCTTCGCATGCGCCCGCTGCAGTTATGCCTAAAAGCGCGAGTACCACCTCGCGCATGGGCCTCCGGTCTGTTTCGCCTCAAGGTCGATCAGAAATGCGTCTCAGCTCTGAAACCTTGGAGAGCAATCGACTGGTATCAGTCAGGTGTAAACCTGGGGACTTCCTCGAGTGTGAAGGTGGTGTCCACGGACGCCTCCACCTCGGGATGGGGAGCGCTGCTCGAGGGCAGACCGTTCTTTGGCCAGTGGTCAGAACGGGAGAAGCTCCTACACATAAACTGTCTAGAAATGATGGCAGTCAACAACGCGCTGAGGCGTTTTTGTCCCCGAATAAAAGGCGTTTTTGCCTACATAAATCGCCAGGGTGGCATCAGGTCCCGAAACCTTTACAGGCTGACGGAACGCCTCCTGGTCTGGGCTCAGCACAATCTGCGCTCATTGAGAGCAGCACATGTGCCTGGTCACCTGAATTTGGGACCAGACAAACTGTCCAGAAACAATGTTCCAGCAGGAGAATGGTCTCTGTACCCGCAGACGGTCCTACTGCTGTGGGAGACATTCGGCAGAGCGCAGGTAGACCTGTTTGCGTCCCAAGACAATGCTCACTGTCCGAAGTTTTTCTCCAAGAGCAGGGATGCGCTGGCCCACCTCTGGCCCCGCTGCCCACTCTATGCTCCCCCCCTCCGTCTCGCTCCTGCTTCAGGTATTGGAACGAATCAGGGAAAACGGATGCTCAGTGCTACTTGTGGCTCCGCTCTGGAAAAACCAGGCTTGGTTCCCAGTTCTGATGCAGCTGACAAGCACTGCCCCGTGGCCAATACAGACGAGGAAAGACCTCCTCTCTCAGGCCAAGGGCTCGATTTGGCATCCTCACCCGGAGCTGTGGTCCCTGCATGCATGGGCCATCTACGGGTACCCACAAACCTCCCGGAGGGAGTGTTAAACACGATCACGCAGGCTAGAACGCCGTCTACTAGACGACTCTATTCCTCAAAATGGTCTGTGTTTTCTGGCTTGTGCAAAGCTCGAGGCTTTTCACCCCTAGACTGCGGGGTAACGGAAGTTCTCTCCTTCCTTCAAGAGCTACTGGATAAGGGCAGAACCCCATCCACGCTCAAAGTTTATGTGGCGGCCATAGCAGCGTTTACAAAACCCGCGACTGGCCAGTCACTGGGGAAGAACGATCTGGTCATCCGCTTCCTTAAGGGAGCTAAGAGGCTGAATCCTCCCAGACCCCCCTCAGTCCCCATGTGGGAACTTTCCACAGTTTTGGAAGCCATGAAAGGTGCCCTGTTCAAGCCAATCCATGGCTCTTGCTTCAGTGAAGCGCATAGGGGATTTACAAGCGCTCTCAGTAAGCGCGAAGTCTATGGAATTTGGGCCAAATGACTCGAAAGTCATACTCAAACCAAGACACGGATACGTGCCTAAATCCCTCAACACACCGTTCAGGGCTCAGGTTATTTCCCTGTCTGCCCTGCCGGTTTACAACGAGGAAAAGGACACAAGCTTCCTTTGCCCAGTTAGGGCATTAAGAGCTTATGTGTCTCGCTCGTCTGTTTTCAGACAGACTGAGCAGCTCTTCGTTTCATTCAGCGGACGTGCTAAGGGACTAGCCGCATCGAAACAGAGCCTATCCAGATGGATAGTTGATGCCATAGCGCTGGTATACACATCTAAAGGCTTGAAGTGTCCTTTAGGTGTTAGAGCGCACTCCACAAGAGGCATGGCCTCGTCGTGGGCTTGGTCTAGCGGGATTACCTTGCAGGATATCTGTATGGCGGCAGGCTGGACCTCCCCGTCTACATTTATAAGGTTTTATAACCTAGAGGTTCCCGGCTTACAGGCTAAACTACTTTCGGTCTAAAAATCAGTATTGTCTGCCCCGTTGCTTCGGCTCAGAATACTACAACTGCTTGAGCACCGCTCCCTGATCGATAAAATAACTCCATGGGCAAAAGTAAGACCCATACCGTTACCCAGTTCAAGCCGAACATTTTCACCCTGACTGTGTGGAACACTGTTGATGCGATTAGCTCCCTTAGGACGCTAACTTATTGGGAATAACGCTTCTAGCCTCTCTTCTCAGACTCTGTGAGTCCCTGGTGATTATGCACTATATGAGCCCCGGGCACCTGCCCTTGGGACTTTGGTGTTGGATCCCAGCACGCATGGCGTTTTACACTGTGTTCCCCTAGCGTAAGATATTACACAGTACGAGAGAACCTCTCGTAAGAGAACGTACTTGGTTACTAACGTAACCTCGGTTCTCTCTAGAAGAGGGAACGAGTACTGCGTATCTTTGCCGTGCCTGCAACACGCTCTGGTTCGCTTCGGCGATGAAAAACCAGATTATATCAGCCCATCGACCTGTATTTATAGGCCCAGGCCACGCCCGCTATGGCGGGAGGTGACGTAGTGGGCGCGAAGCGCCCCCATTGGATCTGACGTCACCAAGGGCCTCACTCGATAGGCTGCTGCAGTTGCCGCAGGACAGCCAATAGGCACGCGAGCCGTCTTGCCTATGTCTGCATGCTGCTGCAACGCGTTTTACATTAATTCAAAATTAAGGATAATTTTTGGCTTCAATATCTTGTGGAAAAGACGTTTTCCCCTAGCGTAAGATATTACGCAGTACGAGAGAACCTCTTCTAGAGAGAACCGAGGTTACGTTAGTAACCGAGTACGTTTTCCAGTATAGATTTCAGCTAATCTTTCTGTCAAGTACAGAGTTGTTTTGGTGATATATCACTGATTATGTCTGAGTGTTGCTAAGTGTTTCGCTTTTATAGATGCTGACCTCTTGTGAAGTAGAGTGGTGCTCTGTGCTCTTAGTGTGAGCATGATGGCATTGATCTGAGTCATTGATTCTAGTAGAGCTATTGATCAGCTCAAGTGTCATCCTCCTGTTCTTTAATATTTCCTATGTGGACCTAAGGAAATCTCATTCAATATCATATCAGTAATGGGCCTAGGTGAGCTTATTAATGAATATTTTTTGGCGATACTTTTCATTTTGCTTCCGTGGCAGTATGGACCTCAAACTCAAGCAAACCTCAAACTTTTTCTATTGAACTTTCATTTAAATAGTAATGCAGATTGAAAAATGCTAAATAGAAGCATTTTTCACAAATGTTGTCAGGACTTTGGACCCCACTGTATCTTTAGTCATTTGAAACAGTGGAATACGAATGTTTAATACCCAGCCATTTTGCCAAAAATTGATCTTGATTTAAGTAGGACAATGACTACGGCTCTAGTGGACTCTGCTGTTCTGCCGTCAGGCTAAAACAGCCCAGTCTCATCCCAAGACGTCATATGACTGACGCTTTTGACCATACGTCAACATCCGATGTTTTAGGGTACCCTTTAACGTCAGTTAGATGACGCTATCTAATCCTAACCCTACCCCAGACCTAAACCTGCCAGCGTCATCTAACTGACGTTAAAGGGTTAGATGACGCTATCTAATCCTAACCCTACCCCAGACCTAAACCTACCAGCGTCATCTAACTGACGCTAAAGGTAAAGCGTCAGTTAGATGACGCCCTAGGATCGTCATCTAACTGACGTTAAAGGGTACCCTAAAACGTCGGATGTTGACGTATGGTCAAAAGCGTCAGTCATATGATGTCTTGGGATGAGACTGTGTTAGCTAAAACTGGCCACTTCTGCAGACACAATTAATTTGATAAGGTTTTTTTTCTCCAAACAAAACATCGTTGCTCCCCACGAAGCGTGCTGAGAGTGAAACAGGATTGCAAATACATCAGGAGAGGCCAGCAGCAGTCCTGCTTAAAACCATATGAACAGGCAGCTTTGTCATTTCCACAGTTCCACATGCAGTGCCAGCCTTTCTCTCACTTCCAGCAGATAAGGGGCTTGCGTGAACCCTGCACTTTTCAGAATGAGACGCAGCTGAAGTACTTAGCCAGGCACATGTGTTAGATAAATCAAAGCGTAAAATATTCTGGCTATGTAGAGAGGAGTGTGTGAATTCCGTATAACCTCACATTCACCATTTTTATGCAAATGTGAACTAATGTCTCAAGGAAAGGCTCTAAGCTGTGGGCAACATTTTGTTTTTCTTTTCCGATTTTAATGGTCCCTGCAATCCCGTATGCCCTAACAAAACACAAATGGGTTTGGTTGTGTATATAGATTACATTTCAACAAGGTTCATTGAAGTGTGTTGTGTCTAGTAGAGCAACGGTCTTGCTTCTGCCATGAAAAAAAATAATATATATATATATATATATATACACTCACCGGCCACTTTATTAGGTACACCTGTCCAACTGCTCGTTAACACTTAATTTCTAAGCAGCCAATCACATGGCGGCAACTCAGTGCATTTAGGCATGTAGACATGGTCAAGACAATCTCCTGCAGTTCAAACCGAGCATCAGTATGGGGAAGAAAGGTGATTTGAGTGACTTTGAACGTGGCATGATTGTTGGTGCCAGAAGGGCTGGTCTGAGTATTTCAGAAACTGCTAATCTACTGGGATTTTCACGCACAACCATCTCTAGGGTTTACAGAGAATGGTCCGAAAAAGAAAAAACATCCAGTGAGCGGCAGTTCTGTGGGCGGAAATGCCTTGTTGATGCCAGAGGTCAGAGGAGAATGGCCAGACTGGTTCGAGCTGATAGAAGGGCAACAGTGACTGAAATAACCACTCGTTACAACCGAGGTATGCAGCAAAGCATTTGTGAAGCCACAACACGCACAACCTTGAGGCGGATGGGCTACAACAGCAGAAGACTCCACCGGGTACCACTCATCTCCACTACAAATAGGAAAAAGAGGCTACAATTTGCAAGAGCTCACCAAAATTGAACAGTTGAAGACTGGAAAAATGTTGCCTGGTCTGATGAGTCTCGATTTCTGTTGAGACATTCAGATGTTAGAGTCAGAATTTGGCGTAAACAGAATGAGAACATGGAACCATCATGCCTTGTTACCACTGTGCAGGCTGGTGGTGGTGGTGTAATGGTGTGGGGGGTGTTTTCCTGGCACACTTTAGGCCCCTTAGTGCCAATTGGGCATCGTTTAAATGCCACGGCCTACCTGAGCATTGTTTCTGACCATGTCCATCCCTTTATGGCCACCATGTACCCATCCTCTGATGGCTACTTCCACCATGTCACAAAGCTCTAATCATTTCAAATTGGTTTCTTGAACATGACAATGAGTTCACTGTACTAAAATGGCCTCCACAGTCACCAGATCTCAACCCAATAGAGCATCTTTGGGATGTGGTGGAACGGGAGATTCGCATCATGGATGTGCAGCCGACAAATCTGCGGCAACTGTGTGATGCCATCATGTCAATATGGACCAAACTCCCTGAGGAATGCTTCCAGCACCTTGTTGAATCTATGCCACGAAGAATTGAGGCAGTTCTGAAGGCAAAAGGGGGTCCAACCCGTTACTAGCATGGGGTACCTAATAAAGTGGCCGGTGAGTGTATATTTAATTGCAACTTTTTCCATATAATTGCGACTATTTTCCGCAGAATTGAAATATATAAATTTGCAATTGTGAGTTTTAAGTCTGAATTGCGAGATTATCAGTTTATATCTCACAATTCAGACTTTGTAACTCAAAATTGTGAGTTTAAATCTTGCAATTCTGAGGAAAATGTCACAATTGTGAGATAAAAGACAGTCAATTTATATCTCATAATACTGAGAAGAAAGTCAAAATTGTGAGATATATAAACTGGCAATTGCTAAAAAATCTCAGAATTGAGAATAAACAGTTGCACTTACATTTTTATTATATATATATATATATATATATAACGCATGTATATATATATATATATACATATATATAGCATATATATATACACTCACCTAAAGGATTATTAGGAACACCATACTAATACTGTGTTTGACCCCCTTTTGCCTTCAGAACTGCCTTAATTCTACGTGGCATTGATTCAACAAGGTGCTGAAAGCATTCTTTACAAATGTTGGCCCATATTGATAGAATAGCATCTTGCAGTTGATGGAGATTTGTGGGATGCACATCCAGGGCACGAAGCTCCCGTTCCACCACATCCCAAAGATGCTCTATTGGGTTGAGATCTGGTGACTGTGGGAGCCATTTTAGTACAGTGAACTCATTGTCTTGTTCAAGAAACCAATTTGAAATGATTTGAGCTTTGTGACATGGTGCATTATCCTGCTGGAAGTAGCCATCAGAGGATGGGTACATGGTGGCCATAAAGGGATGGACATGGTCAGAAACAATGCTCGGGTAGGCCGAGGCATTTAAACGATGCCCAATTGGCACTAAGGGGCCTAAAGTGTGCCAAGAAAACATCCCCCACACCATTATACCACCACCACCAGCCTGCACAGTGGTAACAAGGCATGATGGATCCATGTTCTCATTCTGTTTACGCCAAATTCTGACTCTACCATCTGAATGTCTCAACAGAAATCGAGACCCATCAGACCAGGCAACATTTTTCCAGTCTTCAACTGTCCAATTTTGGTGAGCTCTTGCAAATTGTAGCCTCTTTTTCCTATTTGTAGTGAAGATGAGTGGTACCCGGTGGGGTCTTCTGCTGTTGTATCCCATCCGCCTCAAAGTTGTGCGTGTTGTGGCTTCACAAATGCTTTGCTGCATACCTCGGTTGTAACGAGTGGTTATTTCAGTCAAAGTTGCTCTTCTATCAGCTTGAATCAGTCGGCCCATTCTCCTCTGACCTCTAGCATCAACAAGGCATTTTCGCCCACAGGACTGCCACATACTGGATGTTTTTTTCCTTTTCACACCATTCTTTGTAAACCCTAGAAATGGTTGTGCGTGAAAATCCCAGTAACTGAGCAGATTGTGAAATACTCAGACCGGCCCGTCTGGCACCAACAACCATGCCATGCTCAAAATTGAATTAAAACACCTTTCTTTCCCATTCTGACATTCAGTTTGGAGTTCAGGAGATTGTCTTGACCAGGACCACACCCCTAAATGCATTGAAGCAACTGCCATGTGATTGGTTGATTAGATAATTGCATTAATGAGAAATTGAACAGGTGTTCTTAATAATCCTTTAGGTAAGTGTATATAACGTATATGTATATAGCGTATATGTGTGTCTGTATATGTATATATGTGTATATACTTGTCACCATAGACATAATAAATACATAGACGCCCTATTGGCCGCTTTGGAACGTTGCTGCGATACGTCAACGCTACCGCCATTTTGCGGAGGGCAAGACTGCACTGTAATCAAATGCAAGTAAATGGTGAGCTGCGGTTTTTCTTTGTAAAAAAAAAAAAAAAAAAAAAAATTATCAACCGATTTTAGTGGTTTGTACGTGGTGTACAAAAAGTTCCATGTCTAAGTTATTTAAAATCTCGATTAGACGTATATATATATTTTTTTTTAATAAGGAATTGTCAAAGCTCAGGCTTGTCTTGTATCTGGCTTTTTATTCTTGGATAAGAATTGTGAAGACCCCAATACTGAGATATAATTTAATTTTCACATTAAATTAAATAAAGTTTTTGTGGAAAAAGCATTTTCTGTGATTGACCCGATTTTAGCAATAACAAAGATAACTGATGGATCCTTTATGGTAATACATATGATATGGTACAACTACAGTGCAATACAAATATAGTAAATATAAGATAAAGTGAGAAGTAATAGTAAATAGTTTAGTCAATAAAATAAACAAACAGTAGGCTATACGGCAAATAAAATAGTAATGAATAGTATAATTATATAATATCACAAGTACATAATATAATAATACAAATATTGATAATAGCATATAGTTTATGTATAATACTATAATAATAGTAATGGAATAAGAAATATCAATTACAGTATATAGACAATAAAAATAATAAGTTAAATAGTGACTGAATAGTACAATCATTTAACAGCATAGCTGTAATAGATTGATAATCGCAAGTGGTATAATAAGAACAGCAAATACAATGTAATATCAATTGCAGAATAATATCAATATGAAAAAAATATGAAACATTATAATATTGATCATTAAACTGACATTTAACAAAAAGAGATGTGTCATTTTATTTTATGTAGGCCTACATACAGTGAAGAGAATGTATATATAAAATAATTTATATATTTTAAAATATTCCTACATAGGCTATATAAAATAAAATGATACAACCCTGTCTCTTTTTGTGAGACCAAAGATCGCCCGTTAGATATACACAAGACGAATTATATCTCATGTTTAACCACTAGACTAGAGACATCAGAGCCAGCGGCAAATGTCAGAAGCACTAGCCGAGGTATGGCTGTTCCAGGCGGGGTACATGAGCGCTGAGCGCCCGGTGAACGCCTGGATCTCACAACTCAGAAAACGTCAGATAAAATTTTTAAATGGGCGCTATCTTTATAAATAAACCACAGATTTGAGCTTTAAACAACTACATTGTCGACTGAAAAACTATTAAAACTACATTTCATTACACAATAACAGTAGTATTTTTAAATTTCGCGGGCTTTCTCCTCTGAACGTTACTATTACTACTTATATCATGACCAAATACAACCAAAAACATATGTTCAGTCTTGTTTGTGAAAGATAATTCCTCGAGACCTGTTTTCAATTGTGTGGCGATTTGTACAGCCCCAAGCAGCACACGAAACAGGCATTTTTCTCAATTCTCGTTATGAGAAGTATGAGAAAGTTGCCCTCCGCAATATGGCGGCGCCGTTGACGTACGCTCCAGTGGCCAATAGGGCGTCTATGTATTTATTATGTCTATGCTTGTCACGGTTTGGTTTGTTCATGTCATGATGTTCCATGTCTGTCATGTGATTCCCTGTTTGTCATGTGATCCTGCCATGTGTCTTGTCATTGGTTAATCGTCTGTTCATTGTTCACAGGTGTCCCTTTGTCTTGTCATCAGTCTGTGTATTTAAGCCCTCATGTTTGCCATGTGTCTTTGTCAAGTTTTGTTCCACTGTACGGTAAGCTTTATGTCCATGGCTACGCTATGCTTTTGGTTTGAGTTCATGCCATGCTTTTGTTTTGTGTTTGCTTTTGTTTGTAATAAACTGCACTTGGGTTCTCTCTACAACTTGCCTCCAGTGGATCCCTTACAATACTGTATGTGTTCATTCATTCCATGGTAGGAAAAAGCTGTCATAGAAAGCAGTGCTTGAGCAGGTTGAAAAAACATAAATAAAAAATTGTTTGGTTTGATGCAAGTTACACTCACAGTGACTATCTCACAAACCGTTTATATTCAGAAATTCTGACTCAATTCAAATGTTTTGAACCGTTTATAGCTACAATTTAGCATTTACATTGAGTTCCATGTCGATTAATTTCAAATAGATGTAAATGTGCATCCCCTACTCCTGAAAATGACATTTTGTGATTATGTTTTTAAAGGAAATAATCAATTTAGTAACCCAGAAATCACTATTTTTGTATAGTGCTGCTTGTATTGGTGGTATTTAAGAATAGTACAGTAAATGAACAGAAAATAAAAACACAACATCAGGAAAATACCAGCAATCATTATAAATTCAATAAATTTGGCAGCTTGTTGACCGGCGCGGCACATTATTTTATGGGCTCTGGCTCAGATTGAATATGATACATTTTGAAATGCTTTATCACATTGTGATGCTTTATTATAGTTTATCAGTTTATCTGCTGTTTATCAAAGCATGCAGGGAAATCAAAGACAATGTCTTTTTGGTGAAACAATAGAGAGAACTGTAGCAAAGATGAGAGCAGTTTCTAACAACATCTGTGCTTACGAATTCAGGTTAGACTTCAAACGTGCTTCTTAGCTGTTCACAGAACATCAAAGAGACTCAGATCCACTGGCTACAGTTGAATGGGCTTGATTGGTTACGAAAACTTTTATGTGACATCTAAGATGTGACCTTTTGACCTTATATGAGCTTTAAATCACTGACTAAGCGCTTCAGTAAACACACAAGTTTATTTGCACTTACTGTCTTGTGTTGTTTTAGTGAGTCCCATAGTTTCTCAAAAAGTTTGAGTTTACAAAAGTTTTTTTATGTGGTTTTGTGCTGGAAGCTGTCTACATTTACATTTACATTTATTCATTTAGCTGACGCTTTTATCCAAAGCGACTTACAATTGCTATATACTGTATGTCAGAGGTCGCACGCCTCTGGAGCAACTAGGGGTTAAGTGTCTTGCTCAGGGACACATTAGTGTCTCACAGTGGATTTGAACCCGGGTCTCTCACACCAAAGGCATGTGTCTTATCCACTGCGCCATCACCACCCCACCACCCCGTCTATTAAAGCACTGAATGCAAGCTGTTTTGTGTTTGCAAAATATATATATATATATATATATATATATATATATATATATATTGTTATATAGTATGCCAGTCCTTTTCTTACATACCCAACTCCATTTCATACAGTCAGTATAGATTTCTTTCTGCTTAGCTTATACTCGAAAATGTATTATTTCTTGCTCAATGTCTCATTCTCACTCTTTTTCTAAAACCTCAATCATTCAGTTTTCTCTGTGCCCTCTCTCTGACGGGGCTGCTGTTTGCTGTGACCTCTCATGTTGCGCTGCTGCCAGATGTCTGTCCAATTACAGCATCCTTTTAGGGTCTGCCTCAAAGCATATCAGCTTGGCAATTCTATTCTCCGTCCAGATCAAAGCAGACAGCAACTTCGCAAAGCCTTTTTTTTTTCTTTTTTTCTCACACACACTCTTTTGTGTTCTTTGATGTCCTCCGCACAGGTATTGCACTGGACAGCAAGAATGATGAAATCCAAACTCCCCGCACAGCAAACAAAACAGCTGTCCGCTATTGTTAGCGTCTTAAATTATTCCTCATGCCAGGCTTTGACATTTAGCTATTTGTTTTTAATCATTTTTTTTCTTTTATCTTTTCTAACCAATACACAATCCTGCTGATCAGCTCTCTTCCTAACATTATTGCTTAAATGTCAGTCTGTTATGCTTAGACTGAACACTTTGGGCCAGGCGCGACGCGTGTTTTTTGCTGCTAGTTTTCAGTTTTATGAGATGTAAAACACACACACACACACACACACACACACACACCAATCCAAACTATGAGAGTCATGATTATTACATTAAAAATGGCCACTTTTTTATGTCATAGTTATGATTTACCAAAGCATGATATTTTGTACCGAAAATACCATATAAAAGTGTTTAAAAGAACACAAATTATATAATAATGGATATTTATAACATTAAATTACATAGCTTTCACCTCCTTGCCATGTATTTATTTATTTGCTACACTGATTTCATGTGTCGGTCACAGCTCACACCAGAGAAGTGGTTGTATGAACATGTTTGTCTCTTTTCCTTGCCCATGCTATTAAATGAAAGTAATTTCAGAGGATCAGCAAGTATTACATTTTGAATTACATTTAAAAAGAGAAACATCGTTTTTCTTTGGAACAGCATGAATCATTCACCATAATATCAGGGAATGTGCAATACGTGGCGGTCTGTTTTTGATTTCATGTTGACTATAAGAGATCGCTTTTGCAAGTATTGCATGAAATGGCAAATAAGTAAGTTTACATGAGGCTGCACTGCAGTATTTACCAATTTAACACGTCAAAGTTCCATCCAGTCATGCTGATAAACGGAGTGTCTCTGCTGTTTCTCTCATTTAAATGTTCCAGGCATTTGCGCATAAATCCTCAGTATTTGCTTTATTGATCTGACACTCCATCAAAGGTGGTAAATGTGCATCACCTTCACCTCCTGCTTTAAACCATAACACTCAGAGCTGGATGAAAAGGTGAAGAGGCATCTTTCACTAGACATCGCTCCAAGGCATTTCTCCTCGAAACTGCTAGAATGACACTTCAACAAATTGAAATTGATGGCCATTTGACTTGTGGAAGAATGACATTTGCAGTGTTTGGTGAAAATTTTTACTCTCGGGAAAATTAGATTTTAAAGCGGAGTTCTTTCAGTATAACCCTTCCTGGCAAATTCTTCCACCATGGACCTCCCGGTGAGTCTCATTGAGGTCTTTTACTTTTTGTTGTTGCTGTTCGACTGCTTGTAATTTCCTGAGCCAGTAATCAATAGGTAGCCTATACCGTGCGGTGTGGCTCTATCTGCCTCTCCACACTATTGAACAGATTGGCATCATTTTATGAAAGAGAGAAAGAGAGAGTGCATTTCTTTGAAGTTCAGTCGAAGCCCAGCTCTATATCATGACTCAACAGCGTTGACAATAGCTAACTACACTTAAGCTAAAAACTCTTTCCCAAACAGAATCATGGAATGCAAGAAACTTGCTGACTCACACACATTCCATAAAAATAAAAAAAAAATAAACTATTGTACTATTACTGTAGTGTAGTGCAGGTTATCAATATGATAACTCCTCCTCCTCCTCCTCCTTATATTGTGCAAATGTGCTGAGCTTATAAACAAATATGGGTAACGCTTCCTTTTACAGTCCTGTTACCCATGTACATACTGTACTTATTATAGTAATTACAATTACTGGGTAATAACTAGATACTAACCCTGAACCTACCCCTAAACCTACCCCTAACCCATGTACTTATATTAGCCAGTACTTTCTAGGTAAGTACACTGTAAGTACACCTAAGTACTTTACTGTAAAAGGAAGCGTTACCCAAATATGTTCTCATATGGCTGCAGAACACCAAGAATATGGAGACTTAGGGTATGTTTACACGAAAACGATATGCTTAAGAAAAAGTTTTTCCTTTGAGTTTTCCGCATACAGACGACACCATTGTCAAAACGATCCCCATTCACAGGGGCACGAAAACGAAAAAAAAAAGTCTCAGGTTACGACTGTAACCATAGTTCCCTGAGATAGGGAACAAGACGATGCGTCAATGACGCTGTGGGAACGCCCCTGCGTGAATGCGTCTGAGCACTTGTGTCAACTAGTCCAATGGTGAGAATGAGCATCACGGGCAGGTGACGTCATGACCAGGAAAGCATTAAAGCACGTCCGGAATCGCCCCGCGTCAGCTTAAAAAAAAGCCGAAGCAGTCGATCTCAGGGATGAAGGAGGTATGGCAAAGTGACGCATCGTCTCGTTCCCTATCTCAGGGAACTATGGTTACAGTCGTAACCTGAGACGTTCCCTTTCAAGGGAACTTGCATTGCATCAATGATGCTATGGGAACGAGAATGCCCGAACGACATATAGCCGAGAACCTGTCTGTTACGATGTCAAGACATGAGAACTCTGGACCCCGGGGTATCAACGTCAAGGTCATAAAATCTGACAAACGTAAGTGGTGAGGACCAGCCAGCTGCGTCTCACACACCTCTTGAATAGATACCCCTGAAAGTAGGGCCTTAGAAGCCGCGACACCCCTAGTAGAGTGGGCTCTGATAGATAAAGGAGAAGGTTGGCCCAGAATCTCATATGCAAGAGAAATAGCCTCGACTATCCACTTGCTGACCGTCTGTTTAGATGCAGGAAGGCCTTTCTTGTGTGGACCAAAGCACACCAACAACTGATCAGAATTTCTCCAATGGAAAGATCTGTGAACATAGGTATCCAGTGCTCTGACTGGACACATGAGGTTCAGTTTCTCCTGGTCTGAATCTTTGAAGGGGGGTGACAGAACGCCTGCAGAACGATATGCCGTGGTATGTTGGTTGGAACCTTAGGAACATAACCTTGTTTAGGATAGAGGAACGCCTTAGCCATACCGGGCGCAAACTCAAGGCATGAAGGAGACACAGACAGGGCCTCGAGGTCTCCTACTCTTTTCAGAGAGGAAATAGCTAGAAGGAACACGGTTTTGAGGGTCAGAAATGTATCTGAGACAGACTCAAGAGGCTCAAAGGGAGCAACAGATAGACCTTCTAGAACAACAGCCAGATCCCAGGATGGAATTCTGGAACGAACTGCAGGCCTCAGCCTCAGGGTGCCACGGAGGAAACGAATAATAAGAGGATCTTTTCCAATAGATAAACCCCGAGAGGGAGCATGGTAGGCAGCGATAGCCGCAACATAAACCTTCAGAGTAGAAGGGGATAACCCTGACGAAAAACGGTCTTGAAGGAACTCAAGTATTGAACTGCAAATAACTGGATCCCACTGACGTTGAAAACACCAAGAGGTAAAAACTCTCCATTTCAGGGCATAAAGTTTCCTCGTGGATAGAGCTCTGGAGCTTAAAATGGTCTCTACAACCTCAGTTGAGAGCCCAGATTCTATGAGTCGGGCCCCCTCGGAGGCCAGACCCACAGGTTGAGCGCTTCTGGGCGAGGATGGAGAATCTCTCCTCCCGCCTGAGAAAGAAGGTCCCTCCTGACCGGCAGCTCCAAGGGAGAGCCGTCTAGAAGGGAAATAAGGTTCGAGAACCAAATTCGGCTTGGCCAGTACGGAGCTACTAACAAGACACTCACTCCGTCCTTGCGGATCTTCTCCAGAACTGCCGGGAGCAGAGTAATCGGGGGGAAAACGTATAGCCGTAGCCTCGGCCACGTCTGTACCATCGCGTCCAAGCCCAGCGGGGTTGGGTGCGTAAGGGAAAACCACAGTGGACAGTGCGTCGTGTCCTGAGACACGAACAGATCCACTTGAGCCTGGCCATAAACCCCCCAAATGTGCTCCACCACCTCGGTGTGGAGCCTCCATTCCCCTCGACAGGATGTCTGCTCCAACATTCTGATGTCCCGGAACATAGATTGCTCTCAAGGAGAGAAGTTTCCCTAGGGACCACAAGAGAATCTGGTGTGCCAGTTTGTACAGTGGACGCGAACGCAGACCCCCCTGATGATTTATATAGGAGACCACCGACGTGTTGTCTGTGCGAAAAAGCACGTGATGACCCCTCAGGTCTACCAGGAAATGTCTCAAAGCATTGAAGACGGCCATCATCTGCAGGCAGTTTATGTGCCACGAAAGATGATGACTCGCCCAGAGACCTGGAGCTGAGCGGCCTTCCATAACCGCTCCCCAGCCCGTGAGAGAAGCATCTGTCGAGAGCGAAACTCGATGGCAAAGAGCTCCTAACACAGGGCCTTGGGAAAGGAACCAAGGCGTATAACCATATAACCAAGGCGCGGAGGCACCGCCGCGTTATCTTGATCATACGGAGTGGGTACCCCCTCGGGGAAAACCCTTTGGTCTTGAGCCACCACTGTAAGGGTCTCATGTACAGCAGGCCGAACGGAATAATGTTGGACTCAGCTGCCATCAGACCTAGTAGTCTCTGAAACTGTTTTACAGTGAGCGACTGGCCTAGCCTTATCTCTTTTACGATTGTGAGGATCGAAGCGACACGGGCAGGCGAGATCACGGTCCTCATTATCACTGAGTCCCAGACTACACCAAGAAAGGTGGTTCTCTGAGCTGGAGAAAGTACACTTTTCTTGGCATTCAACCTCAACCCCAAAGTTTTCATGTGTGCGAGAAGTTCTCGATGCCGAACCGCCAGCACCTCCGACTCTGCTAAGATAAGCCAATCGTCGATATAATTCAGAATACATATGCCCTGCAGCCTGAGCGGGGCTAGAGCTGCATCTACGCATTTCGTGAATGTGCGAGGTGATATAGCTAGGCCGAATGGAAGAACCCGATACTGGTATGCTTTGCCCCCGAAAGCAAACCTTTGGAACTTCCTGTGCTGTGGAAGGATGGAGACATGGAAGTAAGCATCTTTGAGATCTATTGTGACAAACCAGTCCTTGGATCTGATTTGGCTCACTATCTGTTTCAATGTCAGCATCTTGAACTTCAACTTCATGACTGAACGATTGAGAAGACGAAGATCTAAAATGGGACGCAACCCCCCATCCTTTTTTGGAACAATGAAGTGCCGGCTGTAGAACCCTGAATCTCTGTCGGCCGGAGAAACCTCCTCTATAGCATCCTTTGCTAAAAGTGCTTTCACCTCTTGTTCCATCACCAGAGCCTGCTCTGGATATACCACTGTGAGTAACACTCCGTTGAAACGTGGTGGACGAGAACCGAACTGGATTCTGTACCTCTTCTCGACTATATGCAGGACCCATTGAGATATTATTTGACAGAATCTTCCATTCCGATAAACATTTTACTAAGGGAACCAGCCTCTCGAGGCTGGCCTCTGGTGTATAATAACAGTTGTCACTTCGGTGGCCTGAAGCATACTGGCAGGAGATATCTGAACTGACTGACTTTCGACCCTCCTCAGAGGGCATGAACCTGACACCACGTCGTGAAAGAGACATTGGGTCTGAGATTCGCTGGATACCGCTGCGCCTTGAAGCACTGAGGGTGTCGGTTGGCAGGACGGTCTCCTGAGGGCACCGGGACGGGGCAGGCACCGTAAGATGAGGTGAACACTGCCCGACCCCGGAGGGGGCTGCCCTTAGAAGCCTGACGCCATGGACGTTAGGACCTCTTCTTTGCCGAAGTCTTCTTCGCTAACAGAACAGTCCTCAGATCAGCCTGCTGCTTAGGAGGCTTCGGCTGAGATTGTCGCCCTGCGGCCCACTGTTTTTGGGGTGGAGCGCGAGAAGCGACACTCCTTCTGTTGCGCCCGGTATGAGTAGCTAGCCAGCTGGGGCTGCTGACGGCGAGGGAGATAACGTTTGAACGCCTCCGCCTGTTTTTTCGCCTCCTGAAACCTCTCGACGACTGTGTTTACAGACTCGCCGAAGAGGCCAGAAGGCGATAGCGGGGCGTCCAAAAGTAAAAATGTATCATTATCCTTTCTATCCGATAAATTCAACCATAAGTGTCTCTCAGTAGCCACATTCACTGCCATCGACCGCCCAATAGCACGTGCGGTCTCTTTGGTGGCTCTGAGAGCTAAATCGGTGGCCCGACGTAATTCTCAAACTACATCGGGTTTAGTGGGCAGCACTGGGGACTTCAAGGACGATGCCGATAACTGGCAAGCGGCTGTTCTGCTGGCGGCATCGTCCTATAACCATATTTCTTCAGCCCCCTAATATCAGAATAAACGTGGACCTGAGGGCTGAAAACTCTAGAAGAATAAGGTTAATTCCACGACCTCGAAAACTCTTTGCAGGTCATGGAAAAACGGAAGTCCCCTCGGTGGAGGTACAGAGCTGGATGATAAAAACCTTGCTTCTCGGCTGGCCATTCAATTTTTAATTTGGACACAGCGTGAGAAAGTACCTCCACCAGCTCCTCATGCGCTGGGGAAGAAGCTGGCGTTTCTTCTTCCCCCATATCGATGCTCAACACGTCTAGTTCCTCAGAACTAGAGAGTTGAAGCACCGATGCTTCTCCCGAAGCAGAAGGAACCACAGCTTCCGACTCCGGAGAGAGAGCACTGGATCTCACGGGTAAAGGCTGAGAAAGGGCGGAGCCCGTCCCAAACCCCGCCGTGAGATCCATTTGCGATCCCCACGATAAGAGCTTCCGTGCTGCCTCGGCAGCAGCGGGGCCCGAACCGCAGGGAATGCTCACCTTAACACCTTCCTCAAAGAGTGACAAGCCAGAGCGGAGCGTGCGAAGCGGGAGCCTCTCACAATGCTCGCAGTCAGTCCCCTCGAAGGCTGACATAGCATGCTCCGCTCCCAAACAGATTACACTAAGCTCGTGTGTATCCCCAACTGTAAGGAAACGAGGGCAAGGAGGAGCACACTGCTTGAAAACCTGTTTGGACGCCATTTCACATATATATTGATCTGCTTGTGTAACGTGACAGACAACAATAAATATAACAGACAAAGTAACACAGAGCGCTGCTGAGGCACAGAAGCTGACGCGGGGCGTTTCCGGATGTGCTTTCATCCTTTCCTGGTCATGACGCCACCCGCCCGTGACGCTCATTCTCGCCATTGGACTAGTTGACACAAGTGCTCAGAGCATTCACGCAGGGGCGTTCCCACAGCGTCGTTGACGCATCTCGAGTTCCCTCGAAAGGGAACCCTGTATTCTGCTGCCATGCAGGCCATTAGATGGCGATGGAACACTATAGACTGAACACGTAGTCTCAGCCTCAGACGTCACGCCCACGGAACGT